>NC_054375.1:16246731-16411731 GCF_017654675.1 Xenopus laevis | reverse complement strand
GTTCCCATTAGGTTGGAGCTAAAAGAGAAAAATAAGTTTAAATAAATGGAGGGGAAAAGTTTATAGCACACCCAGGAATGGTACATAATATTATATTGTTTCCATATACTGGGCTTGCACACTCAAAGAAATGAACACACGCAAACACAAGGTGGTACCAAAAAAAAGGGAAAATCCTTTATATCCAGATACTATACAGTACATCGATTCAGAAAAAAAATTTATCACAAATATACAAAACATACAAAATTCAATCCTGCACGCCTCGTGTTAGGATGTGTCTATTTTGCTGCATCATGACGCTGGATGAGTAATCCGCAGAAGTGATGTAGGTGCCCATGATGTCACAAACCTGGAAGTAGCGTGAAAGCATCGTCTATTCTAACATGGTATTTATACCTCGGTTGATCCTCGGTGCATCAGAATTCCCTCTAACAAAGGCTCTAACACCGAAACGTTGGGGTTATTCTCATTTTTGGCAGGTGTACCCAATTCTTGTTGCTTTATTGCCTTGAGTACACATTTTGGTGGTAATATATATATATATATATATATATATATATATATATATATATATATATATATATATATATATATATATATATATATATATATATATATATCCAATAGGATTGAATTTTGTATGTTTTGTATATTTATGAAAAATTGTTATTCTCAATCGTTGTACTGTATATAACCTCTAAATAAAGGATTTTCCTTTTTTTTGATACCGCCTTGTGTTTGCATACTGTTCTTTTCTTTGAGTGTGCAAGCCCAGTTTTTACGGAAACAGTTTCTATTTTGGTACTCTCTGTGTGGGGGTACTTTTGGCTGTTTTTGCACCTTGTATTTTACTGCATTTTGACTAGTTGCATTGGAGTGCCATCCGCCTACTTATATTTCTTGTGCATAATATTACAGTTTATAATGAGAGGTAGGACTCAGGAGTTGATGAGAGGTATCAGTCCACAATGCAACAAGAACACAATACAAGATGCGCCTGGCAACAACACCGCCACACTTGCACCATTGCTCCAAAAATCTTCTACACAAATTCTCTCTCTCTCTCAATACTCAAATCCACCTACCGCAGCTTGCCAATAAAGTTGTCTCCTTCCCGTGACAGGTCAGTTGGATCAATTGAAATTAAGTAATTTGAGGTCTTGCTCCGTTTGCGTTTTCGCCCAGCAAGCAGAAAGACCTAAAACACAGAGCGGCGCCAGTGTTAAACACAGTGTTCTGTATACATTTAACCAAACACTCATTCGTATCCAACCTTGCGAGTGTCATCCCTTTCCAGATGCATGTAGTAGGTAGGGTACAAGCCTCTGTCCATCCCTTTCTTATCCCGGCTGATACGGCACTTTATGACAACCCCGCGGGGAGCAGGGTGCAGTACAAATTCCTTTAAGTCCCCAATTTCTCCTATGTCTCCTGAGTGATCCTGGGGAAGGGCCTCTGCTGTACCGGTTTCCTAAAAACAACGGCACATGAGAATTCAAGGGTAGCCAGTCCATCATGTGACAGTGAGTGGCCTGAATTTAAAGGCAGTGGGAATTTGCAGTGTTAGAACTTACTGTAAGAGACTTCTTGCTTGAAGCTGAAGCAGGACGAGTACTTGCATTACATGCATCATCATCATCATCCGAAATATCTTCATCAAAGTTCAGACTGTCCGATATACCTGTTTGGTGCAAACAAATTGGTGCAAAGCTTGTCATGGTTTGTGAAACCGGAGACGACATAAAAATAAACAAATCTGCATTTCTAGACCCATTGACTTACTCAAAGTTCACATAGCAGTGGTGTCCCGGTGGCTATTTGTGTGTCATTTACAAAATGCTCCTGCAGGGATTCACAGCCCTGCATGAATTTATGGAGGCATTTAAGCAGGACAAAAAACTTTAAAGGAGAACCAAACCTTTAATTATAAAAACCTCAACCCCCCCTACCCTACATAGACCCCCCCCCCTGCTCAACCCCCCCAACCTAGCTGTTACCTTCGGTAAAATGCCCCTAACTCTTTACTTACCTCTCTTTGCAGATTCAGTGCAACAAAGCTCATGGGCACCATCTTCTGGAAAAAGACACAAGATTACCAAAGTGCCAGAAGATGGCGCCCGTGAGCTCCTCTGAATCTGCAAAGAGAGGTAAGTAAAGAGTAAAGGTCCCCATAGATGCAAAGATCTTTCGTTGGTGAATGATCGATTTCAGTGCAATTCGACCAATCTGTCAAATTATCGTGAGGTTAGTGGGAATGGAACGGTCTTATGATTTTTCGTCCGACATCTGTCAGAAAATTGATCTGCCAGGTTAAAAAAATGTATCGGTCCCAGTGCAATCTATGTTTGCAGGGCCAAGCAGACAGCTACCCTCAGTTTTCCTGGCAATATCGCTTGAAATTGTCTTTTTCATTGATGGACAAATCGCACATTTAAACGATTGGTTCGAGATAATCGTGGTCTCACGACAATGAAAAGATCTTTTAAAAATCTATGGCCAGCTTTAGGAGCATTTACCGAAGGTAACAGCTAGGCTGGGGGGGAGCAGTGAGGGGGGTAGGGGTTTTTATAATTAAGGGTTTGGTTCTCCTTTAAGGTTAAAGGTCCAATAAAAGCAGCAGCCTAGGCTCCAAAAAGTGAGCTCAGTGGTCTGTGTATGGGGCTGCCATCATGCAAGGACCACATTAGTGTGCTTATATGGTCCTTACAGTTGCACAAACGCCTGCATCTGGACTCTATTCTGCAGCCAAAGGGGAACAGTCTGATCGTTTACACCATGGATTCTATGGAACATACGGTCACTCACCTCGCTCCTGAAGCATCTCTTGGAGGTCTCGCTTGGATACATCTGGCTTTCTAAGGATCGCCTGCCTGTTACATTTCTGCTGAGCCTTTTCCAGATCTGGTGTCTCTCTTCCAATACTATTTAAAGGCTGGGTGCTCTCCTCTTCCGAGACAGGTGTGTCCCTTCTTTCACTGTTACAAGGTGAAGCCCTGTCCTCGTTACGGCTGGGCCGCCCTGTGCCCACATTGGAGTCTGTATCAGTGCAACTCTCTCCGACAGTCAAAACCTGGATCTTGGAGTCTAGCTCATGAAACCCAGAATCTAGGAAAGCAGCTGGCCCGTCAATGCCTGTAGGAAGGTAGAAGGAGATGGTAAGACAGGGGTTGTCAACTTTTAGTATGATGTAGAAAGTGATATCTGAGACAATTTGCAATTGATTTTTATTTTTTATTATTTATGGTTATTTAGCTTTTCATTCATGATCAGCAATTTCTGCAAATTTCAGATTGCTAGGGTCCAAATTCCCCTAGCAACTGTACACTGATTTGAATAAAAGACCGGAATGTGAAGAGGAGAAGGCCTGAATAGAAAGATGAGTAATAAAAAGTAGCAATAACAATACATTTGTAGCCTTGCAGAGCATTTCATTTAAGATGGAGTCAGTGACCCCCCCCCCATTTGAAAGCTGCAAAGAGTTAGAGTTCTAAACTATAGAAAAAAAATATGACCTATTGAAAAGTTGCATAGAATTCGCCATTCTATAACATATTAAGAGTTAACTGAAAGGTGAACCACCCCTTTAAAAGTGAGGTGCAAGGTTTTCAATTCTGCCCCTAGGGTAATTAGCAGGTACAAAGCCATATCTATGGGAGACAAAGGGACAGTGAAATATAATTTGGGGGAACCAGGTTTCTTGATAGAGTATCAACTACATTAGACCACTACTGCTAAGTTGCCAGGCAGTAGCAGATTACATCAAGACAATTAGCCTACAGGAGTCACATATGGGACAAAAAACATTGGGTCTCCCTACCACTTGATGGGGTGTTTATAAAGCTGATGGAAGGGTGTCTATCCCTAGTGGAGGGCTTGAGAAGTGTACACACTGCAGCTCATTTAAAAAACCCTGGGCAAATGTGCACCGAAGCAGTGACCCACGGCAACCAATCAAATGTTTGCTTTCATTGTTCAAAGCCAGTCACTGATTGTTTGCTATGGGTTACCGCCCATGTGCAAATCTGCCCAGTGTTTATAAATGAGCCCCACTGAGTTTATTACAACTTGGAGTTTAGTTGGACAAATCAGGTATCTTCAATCAGAATATATTTTGTAGTATGAAAGAGTGGAGAATCGGGATTTAACCCTTTCAATGTCAGTTGTGCGGGGTGGGGGGGTCGGTACATTCATACGTTGTTCTGTATCCTAGGAATCTTCTGTATGTCTCACCATTCAATATGACGTCACAATTCACAGATTTTTGTTTCTGACTTTGAACGAGGGGAGCCTGCTCCTCGCTTTTCCCAGACTTGGCACGCCGCTGCCTCGCATCACGGTTCGACTGCACCATTAGGATTTCCTGCCTCTTCTTCCTCTGCTTTTGCTCCAGGAGCGCCCTCTATGGGAGGAGACATCGATGTTAGAGAGACAATAAAAAAGTTATATATAATCCATCGAAAAGCCGGCACTCACGATAAAAAGTTACAATTGCCTGGGTGCAGTATCTTCAATTATAAATCTATAGAATACAACTTTACAATACTTTAATATGATTAATGGGCATAGAATGAGACAGATAAAAAAGCGTGGGTGGGTGCAGTGTCCGTAGCGATATTATAACATGCCTAAGGGAACATCACTATACGTGGACAACAGCTAAGATTTACCTTGTAACCTTAAAGAGGACCTGTCACCTTGAGACATGAGTAATATATAGCTTTCCCTCCTTAGTTAAACCCTTTAGTCAGCTGTTTTTGTCTATATCCAAAACGGATTAGAAAATATCCTACATGTAAAAAGTGTTTCATAGGCGCTGCCATCTTGAAACAGGACCCCTTTGTTTTCTGTGTGTGGACTGAGCCAAACTGCCAAATCTCATGCATGCTTAGTCATAGAGTATACTCGGTGACAGACATGCTCTGCACAACTCATGTCACACCAGGACTTGATATTCTATTAGGATTGTTTGAAACACCTTCTATATTAGCACATTGTGTGAGCTACTACTAAAAATCTCATAAACTATGAAATTACCAAAAGGCTAAAACCTACTAAGAATGTGCAGTCCTTGGGGGTCATTTATAAACACTGGGCAAATCTGCACCTGGGCAATAACAAATTAAATGTTTGATTTCATCATTCAACCTGTAGCTGCCTGTAAAAAGCTAGTCACTAATTGGTTGCTATGGGTTACTGCCCAGGTGCAGAAAGAAAGGATTACCCTCGCACACCCTGGCCGTCCTGTCCTAAACGAATCCCAGGTGCTCAGTGAAGGAGGTGCTGGCAACCTCGAGTTCAATGTGAAAGGGAGAAGAATCACCGGCACAACGTGGGTATTTCTAGCAGGGAGAACCCATACTAGTGTATTGCGGATGCAACGTTTCTGGGCGTAACCCCTTTGCCCAGGTGCAAATATGCTCAGTGTTTATAAATGAGCCCCCTTTACCTTAAAGTCAACCCCAAAATAAAAATGTGCCTAGTAAAAGAAATCATTCTAAGCAACTTTCTAATATATATTTATTAAAAATGTTCATGCTTTACTCCTGGTTGGTATGTTTTAAACAATGTTGCAAAAGTCTTAAGGTGGCCATAGACTCAAAGATCCGCTCGTTTGGTAATTCGAACGTTCGGCTCTATATATATATATATATATATATATATATATATATATATATATATATATATATATATATATATATATATATATATATATATATATATATATATATATTTCAGTGTCCTTAATATATATATATAATATATGGACATTAAGGAATTATATGAAATGTTTTTCCTTGCAACTTGTCTAATTTATTTATTATAATTTATTATTATTAACATGTATTTATATAGCACCAGCATATTTCATAGCGCTGGTGAATATTTTGGGCTTCACCTGGTTTTCCAGCTTAAGGTGTCGGAGTCTTGCACTTTCATCCTCGAGGATGCTGTAGACGATATGAAAAAATGAAATGCTTCAGTGGCTTCAGAATGTAAAGAGAGATCTATGGAATACCATGCCTCAGTGAGAACAAGAAAATCAAATATATATATATATATATATATATGTAGTCCGTGGGTATCAGCCACTTTAACATGTTCCATTTTGAAATGACCATTTATAACATTATTGTAATACTTTATTTATATAGTGTCAACATATTCTTGAGCATTGTACAGAGATTATATATGATTCCAATCAGTCACTGCCCCAGTGGAGTTTATAATCTAAGGTACTTATCACATTCACACACACACACACACACTAGGATCAGTATTATCATTAACCTGCCTGTATGGTTTTTGGGGTGTGGGATAGTTCTAGAGGAACCTACAAAGACACCAGGAGGACATACAGACGACCCACCATTAATACCCTGGCTGGAATCAGGAGAATGTCCACACAAGTAGAACATTTTAATGTAGGAATATAAGGTTTCCAGACACTGGTAAAGATTTTCCTGTGCATTGCTTGAATACCCCTAAACAGCTGCTGCACGTTCAGAAAGTGACCTTTGAGAGTTTCAGAGATAGACATTTGATCCTATTAATTCCACTGGCCATTGACAGGGACACAGAGCAGAACCTTTTTGCTAGCACCCCTCTCACAGCTGCCCACATGTAGGATATGGGTGCCTTGCAACCACTCTCCACATATAAATCAAGTTTTCCCATGCTTTTTAGCAAAAGCCATCATCATGCTATCGATCGGGGTTTGCAACTGCCCCCCCCCCCAGCATCAGGTAGATGCACAGAACCATAGAAAGTAACTGGTCACTACGCAAAGACTTACAGCCTAGAATAGATACAGAGACTGTAACGATCCCTTGGTGCCAGGCATATTCCCCTTATAGTCAATGACAAGCGGAACATAAACACACACCTTTGCTTGCCTTCCTCTCCATGGACAAAGGAAACATCAACCTGTTCCTGAACTACAACTAACAGGCGTCCTAGATTCGTGGATCTCCAATTATTCCTGAACTACAACTCCCAATCTGGTGGAGACTGAGCCAAGAAAACATGTTCAGGAGGGCCCAAAAGTTAGAGAAGAGAGGGTGATGCAGGAAGAATTGATTCGCCCACAAAGGGGGGGGGGGGTAGGCTAGATTGCCATAATTCGGGAATGTCCAGTTTGCAACCCTTAGAATCTTGCTGCACTACAACTCCCAGCATCCCCTAGCAAGTTGTAGTTGCACAACTGAGGCACATCCCTGGAATCCACCCAGAAAATAGTAACTACTATATTTTATTTACAGTCTAACCCCCAAGGAGCCTTAAGAATCTGGGGGCTCAATGCAAATATCCTTTCCTAATACCAGACTTGGATCTAGGATTCCACCCTGCCCTGTGTAGAATGGAAAGGTCCATCTGTCCCCTAAACTATAGCTCCCATCATTCTTCCCTGCACAACAGAGTAGTGGTAGATCCCGAATCTACATAGAAGGAGCCCCCCCTATTGAACTGATCCAGCACCACAGATATTAGTTATTTCTTCTGATACCTGGCTCCTCCGCTTCCCTCTCCGCTCCTCTCCATTCCGGCAGCTCTCTGTCCCGTTAGGCACTCACAGACTTCTGTCCCTTAGCAACCGCCGCTAGCAACAACACCTTGCAGTATTCCGGCTTCCCATTGGCAGGCAGAATTACAAACCAAATGATTATTGGTTGGGTGGTGAGGCGAGGCAGAGCCAAGGAGAGCGAGCGTGGGAGGGCTTGTGGGGGGTTTCAGGGTGTGTGGAAGCAGAACAAAGAAGGCGGAGCTTCTATGTGCATTATGTGTGCGCTTTTCCTCAGCTCAGAGAGTTGGTTGGGAGTGTAATAATTACGTTAAATGAGGTCCTTCCTTGAATTGGTGTGGTGGAGTTTTTTTTTCTTTGGAGCGTCACGGTAGAGAATCGGATAAAGCAAGAGGGCAGTGGAAGGATGACGTTGCAGGGGAGGGCGGAGAAAAAAAAAAAAAAAAAAGCCTGTGTGGAGGGAGGGGGAAAGTTGTGCAGCAAACGCAGACGGCAGACTGTGCCGGCCGAGGAAGAGGAATGACACGAGTCAGTCTGAAGCTTGCAGGGCCGCTTTAACAGGAGGGCAGGGCAAATGGGGCATCTGGCCAGAACCAGTTATTTTGGGACCCGCTTTATGGGTAGGGGCATGTGGATCGCAGAGTTCCTTTATTCAGTTTCGGACTGGAATGCCAGGAGCCCAGCAGAAAACTTTAGATGGTGGGCCCACTTTCTAGACATATTCCTCCTCTCTGAAGTCAACCTCTTTATTCTGCTGCAGATTCCCCTACCCACACTCCTAGTCTGTGCACAGAGATTGCCAGCCAATTCCCTTATCACAAAATTCTTACATGGATATTTTCTGCTTCTCCTCAGTTTTGTGAGGATATTTTCTGCTTCTCCTCGCTTTGTGACACCATCAATCCTTTACTTGGTTTTGCAAGAATTGCCACTGTGCCATCCTGCTGGTATTTATACATGAAATTGCCTCTGTGCCATCCTGCTGTGAGTTCTGGGGGTATTTATATATGAAATGGTCACTGTGCCATCATGGTGTGAGTTCTTGTGGTATTTATACATGAAATTGCCTCTGTGCCATCTAAAGGTGGCCATACACGGATAGATCCGCTCGTTTGGCGATGTCGCCAAACGAGCGGATCTCCCTCCGATATGCCCACCTTGAGGTGGGCAATATCGGGCTGATCCGATCGTGGGCCCTAGGGCCCAACGATCGGATCCTAGCGTTCGCCAAACGGGCGGTCGGATCGCAGGACCGCATCAACGAACAGATGCGGCCGCGATCCGACGGGATTTTTAACCCCATCCGATCGAGATCTGGCCGACTTTCGGCCAGATCTCGATCGGGGAAGCCCGTCGGGGCCCCCATACACGGGCCAATAAGCTGCCGACTTGGTCTGTCGGCAGCTTTTATCGGCCCGTGTATGGCCACCTTTACTCTGAATTCTGGGGGTATTTACACATGAAATTGCCACTGTGCCATCATGGTGTTAGTTCTTTTGGTATTTATACATGAAATTGCCTCTGTGCCAGCTTGCTGTTAGTTCTGGGGGTATTCTGCATGAAATTGCCACTATGCCATCTTGCTATGAGTTCTGGGGGGTATTTATACATGAAATAGCCACTCAGTTGATTTATATATTTATATTTTAAATATTCACTGATCGCGTGTCTGTTACATGTGGAGTGGTTTATTAGCAGGGATGTCTACCAAAGTGATCTTACTGGCATGTGCGCAGTTAACATTTTTCTGTGATCATATTGGCATGTCTGGGATTGATGGAGTGCTCATTGGTTATTTCTTCTGTGATTATACTGGTACAGCTCAGATTAAGCTGATTTTCAATTTTTCGTGTTGATATACAGCCATGCTTAGTCTTAATATGCGGTTATCCATTTTACTTAGGGATTTACATCTGGGTTGTGTTTTGGTAAAAAGGTTGTGGCGGGAACAGGTGTGATCTAAATAAAAAATTGGGATGTTGGGGGCCCATCATTTGGATCTCTTTATCTGCCTATGTACAATGTTGGCATTTTCTGCCATTCCAATAGCTCAGGCTGTTCGGCCAATGAGATGGGCTAATATTTCTTTTTACTTCAGAACCAGTGAAGAACAGTGAGTTTCTATGTTAGAACATGAGCCAGGAAGAGGCTGCAGAGGGTTTGGGTAATGTATCACAGGCAATCTCTTTCCATCTTCTGATGCCCCATGTTGGCAAGTGCAGTTATGTTTCAACTCCTGCCATTCCAATCATTTTTATCTGCCTGAACAATAGAAAGGCAGCCATAGTGAGATATGACCCCTTGTGCACTTTTATCCATTCAGCCAAAGGGCTGATATTGTACTTGATAGGTGAGTGTATGGGGGCCGTTAAGTGGTACTAGGTACTTGTGATACAGATGTGACATGGCAGGCCATGTATGAATGTGAGTGTGATCAAAAGTATCCAATATGGCTCCTTAGTTACAAAATGGATGTACTGACTTTAGTTGGAGTCAAGGGAACAACCGGAGTTGAGGTAATTAATATGGATATATTAACATTAGTTGGAGACAAGGGAACAGCAGGAGTTGAGGTAATTAACTCATAAACTTATAAACACGTTTATCAATGAGGAAGCACATATCTCATTCACATGGTTATAATTTTAGGCATATAACTATTGTTTTTATTCTCATGGTCATTCTTGTGGTCACAGTTCTGGGTGTACGGCCATTATTTTGGTATATGTCCACAATTAGGATTAAGACCAAATTCTGTTATGATTGATTATTGTATTGTTACACTAGTATAAAAAGAGAACTCAGTTAAGGGGGCTTCAGGACTTCATCTACAAGCAGACGTGTTGTGTAGAACTTTGCCCGATTGATCTGGATTTGAGAGCTGTACTTGGCCCAGGGTCTCTTAGGTGATGTTCCTCTCAAAAGTCTACCAAGGGAAGCTCGGCTAGACGTTGTGTTCAATCAGTGATGTATTAATTTTCTTAAAATATATTATATCTAAAATTTATCAGTGTGTGTGTTTTATTTCTATCCCTACACGTGATAAGTCTGCCAAGGGAAGTTTGTGGCAAGACCGTACTCAGGGTAGAGATCTGGCCAAGGTTGTTTAGTATACCAATGAGGCGGGAAAAAGGAAACAAATTACAATATTTTTTCCCATGGTCAGCATTTACAAATGGGTTAATTCCCCCTGCAGGCCAGCGGACAGGACCTCCCACTAATGATTTAAAGCAGGGGTGTCCAAACTTTTTTCACCAAGGGCCATATGCGGTAAAATACACAGACAGCCGGGCCACTCACTGTGGCCACGCCCATTTTGTGGCCACACCCCCTGATTACCATGTTCATTTTACAAATTGTAAATAAGTAACACACACATACAGACACACATACATACAGTGACACATACAGACAGATACACACAGTGACACACATACAGACAGATACACACAGTGACACACATACAGACAGATACACACACAGTGACACATACAAACAGATACACACACAGTGACACATACAAACAGATACACACACACACACACACACACAGTGACACATACAGACAGATACACACACACAGTGACACACATACACACGTGACACATACAAACAGATACACACACAGACACAAACACAGTGACACACACACACACACACACGTGACACATACAGATACACACAGTGACACATACAAACAGATACACACACACACTAACTCACACACTGGATCTGTAACTGACTCCCTTGCCAGGCTGCAGCCTCATTAAATCCACCCCTCCCCCAAGCCAAGCACGAAGCAGTTACTCACAGATCAGATGCACGAAATCCAGCCCAGGTTAGGCAGCAGTGTAGAAGGGGAATGGAGCCATGCTTTCAGTTGTTTACCGCCCCCCTTCCTCTCCGCACTTCACTAAACTTCAGTCGCGGGGAGGGCGGAGTTTAGGACAAGTTCTCAGAGTCTACACTGAAGCACTGTAGGTTCCGCCCCCCAATGACGCCGTGTGGTAGAAAAAAAATTTTTCTGCATGCTGAAAGACTTTTAGGGGGGGGGATTTTTGCACGCTGCGGGCCAATTAAAAATGGATATCGGGCCGCATTTGGCCCGCGGGCCGTAGTTTGGACACCCCTGATTTAAAGGTACCTCCTCTTCCCTATCCCCCATGTCTTTTTTGTCCTGTCCGGGCCAGGGGATAGGAGTACAGTGTTAGGATTAACAGGAGTCTATGGATGGACAAGTAACAACCCGAGAAGCTCCCCAGTTGGGGGTTAACAAAGGGTTAATGTACTTGCCTGTGGTTCGCCTCCCGCTTTTCGGGTCAGGGGACTAAAGAAGAGATCGTGCAGTGCTGGAGGAAGGCTGCTGAATCCTCCCGTGGCACGGGTTAGGTAAGCCGAATGCTCAGGAGATGACTGCGCTGTGTAGGAGTTGGGAGAGCAGTGAGACGCGTCTAGGATGTGATGTTTTGGACATGTGCAAAAGAGCGCAGATGATTCTAAAGGATGGAAATAAATGGCGGGCGCAAAAAAGGAGCGTTCAAACCCTGGATGGGGGTTGTTTTAAGAGGGACAGGAAAATAGGAAATATAATTAGTATATCCAGAGCACTACCTAAGCTTATTTCAACAGGTAAGCACTTCCTGTTGTTGCCATTCTGCCACTCAAGAGAGTATTGAAGGTAGCAGAAAAGGTATTTGAGGAAAAGTTCAGCTAGGCTAGATCCTTGTTTTATTCTAAGAAAAAAAGCTGATTTATTTTAAAAAAAACTTCTTTGATTAGCTCACCAATGGAGCCAGGTATGACTGGGAAAGCCGCCCAATCATAGGTGATGTATGCTAACAGAGGTCCTATGGCAGGGATAAGGGCTCAGGTATTATCATTTATTGGTTTTTATGCAGCCTTCCTGCCACAGATGGAAAGAAAGACAAATATCCGGAGAAATCTGCAGCTTCTGGGGAAAAACAGCAGGAGCCAGGAACCTCCTTATCGCAGGAAAACCAATTGTTTGCGGAATCCTTAGCATCAGTAATCAAGCAGTGATACAAGGATTCCAGGAGGTCTCAACTGCTAAAAAGAGAAGGCATTGTCATGGAAGACAAGGAGAGTCTTTCTCGGATGTGTCAGAGGGAGATTTGTCGGCTGATTCAGATGTCCTGTCCCAAGCAGGATCAGAGGAAAGAGAGATTGATTCAGAGGAGTAATTGAGCCATTGATTAAAGCAGTGAGACAGACCTTAACTTTCCCTACAAATCAGCAAGATTGTAAGGAGCAGATAAGCTGTTTCCAACTTCAAAGAAAAAAGCAGTGTGTTTTCCGGTGCATTCATCAATAAAAGAAATTATATCAACAGAATGGAAAAAGACAGAGAAACAAGCTCAAACAATGGGGAGATTTAATAAAAAATATCCATTCTAGGAACAAGATGCAAAAGCATGAGAGTCCCCACTGAAAGTTGGCGCAGCGGTGGTGAGATTGGCTTAAAAAAAAAACACACTTCCGGTGGATGATGCAGCGGTCTTTAGAGAGCCGATGGAAAAGAAAATGTTCAGTCTAAGAAAATCTTTTGGAGCTGCGGGTGCAGCTTGTAAGCCAGCAGTAGCACTGACATCAGTGTCTAGGGCTTTGAAGGTTTGGCTGTCGGAACTAGGTGATGCAATATCATCCAATGTTAAAAGACCAAAGTTGCTGGAAATGCTAGCTGATTGTAAGATGGCAACGGAATTCATCTCAGAAGCTTCTATAGATATGGTGCATTTGGCAGCAAGATCTATGGCATTGTCAGTAGCCGCTAGAAGAGCACTTTGGCTGAAGTCATGGGCGGCTGATACAGCATCGAAGACGAATCTTTGACAGTTACCTTTTGAAGGGGAAATATTATTTGGAGAAAGGTTGGATGCGATTATCAAAAAAATTTCAGGAGAGAAAAGTGTGCTTCAACAAATCGAAGGAGAAATCATTTAGAACTGTGAGACAGTACAAACCTGGGAAAGAATATTCGAGGCAGTCTTCTTGGAGATCGGGACATCCAAGTTCCAGAGGTGCTTTGAAAAGACCAGGGTTTTTCTCCTCTACCCCATCTACCTCAAGTCAACAATGAGGGTGGCAGGGCCCAGAGCATGGTAGGGGCCAGGTTGGTCAAACTGGATTTTTTCATAGAATCAGTGATCAGAAGAACAGAGTCTAACAAGAAGGTAGCGCAGGAGTACGTCAATCAATTGTTTGAGTCAAAAGCAATAGAAGTAGTCCCTCCGAAAGAAAGATGGAAGGGTTTCTATTCAAAAGGAGAGAATGTGTCATCGAACATTCTGGAATTGAGAGCAATAAGGAAGGCTCTTCTTCATTTTTCACAAAGACAAGCAGGTGAAGGTGATGTCAGACAATACTACGGCAGTCGCCTATATAGTAAAACAAGGAGGTACCAGAAGTATGGCTCTACTAGAAGAAGTGAAGCCGCTTTTTCAGTGGGCAGAAAATTGGATAGAGGGGTTAACAGCAATCCATCTTCCAGGAAGAGAAAATATAAAGGCAGACTTCCTCAGTCCAGGAGAGTGGAGTCTACACGCTGAAATCTTCGAGGAAACATTGAGAAGGTGGGATCGGCCACAAATAGATGTGATGGCATCCTTTCAGAACAGGAAATGTCTGAGATTATTCTCAAATTTCCCCTGCAAGTTTGCAGAGGCAGTAGATGGCCTAAGAGAGACTTAGTCAAAAGGCTTATTTTATGTTTTTCATCCATTTCTTTTCATTTGGAGCTTGTTAAAGAAAATAAAGAAGGACAGAGCAAAAGAGATTGAAATAATTCCTTTCTGGCCCAGGAGCAGTTCACAACAATATGTGGCATACTCTGGATTAAATGAGGGCCATAAAGGTCTACTTGGAAAGAACGAAGAAGTGGAGGAGATCAGAACATCTGTTCGTAATTCCAAACGGATAGAGAAAAGGTCAAGCCCCAGCAAAAAGAACGATTAGTACCTGGATTGTGGCAGGAATGAGTGTCCGTAAAGGGTTAAAGGCTCGCTCTACCAGGGCATTGGCAAGTTCCTGGGCAGCACAAGCCAAGGGGTCGCCAGAAAGCATCTGCAAATCGGCAGATAGATGGTCATCTTATTTTTTTTAATTCAGCTAGGTTTTGTTGGCAAATTCAAAAATAGATAATGACACGAATGACATTTTAGATTGCACAACAGTCACAAAAGCAATAAAAAAAAGTTTTGTATTTAGTATTAAAGATGTTTACAATCATATAAAACACAAATTTATATTCAATATTAAATATGCTCATATAGCACACCATTGTTGTTAAGAGCAATTCGCTGCACACCCAACAGAATACCCACCACTAGCATCCCATTCATGAAATAATAAAGAACTACATAAAATAGCCAATTATTCACTAAGCAGTAACAGTTTGGATTTGAGAGAATTTATCAACCCATTTATCCCAGATTTTATGGAATTTATCTGGCCAACCCCTTTTAAGGTAGATTATACGTTCCAAATTACAAGTATCCTGTACAATATTTATCCATACTCGGATTTGTGGGGGAGTTCTACTTTTCCAATTTTGGGTTGTAAGTTTTTTTAGCCAACAAAAGAGATTCTTGAATAAATATTCTGATATACTGATTAGAGACCGTACGACCCAGGATATTCAGTAAGCAGACCTTAGATGTTCTGGGAATGACAACCCCTGAAATATTATCTAGATGATTCAAAACTTCAGCCCAATAAGGTTTAATAACATTACATTCCCATAATATATGTACTAACGTGCCTTTCTCCACAACACACCTATTACAGACCTCAGGTATAGCAGGGCTAATCAGATGCAATCTTACTGGGGTAAGATACGCCCTATGTTATACATATAGTTGAACCATTCTCAATTTATAGCATACAGAGACTATTTGAGGAGACTCAAAAAGATGGTCATCTTTAAATACGTTTATAAAACATTACAAGTTGGATGTGTTGTCCTCCCAAGAAGCAAAATTTGGGAGACAAGTTCTACAATCTGTAGTGTATAGGGATGGGCGAATTTTTTCGCCTAGTTTTGCCAAAAAAATGACGCCCATAGATTTGTATGGCGGCGTGCGTCAAAAAAACAAAAACAAATTCGCCGCGCGACAATTTTTTTTACACCCATAGACTTTAATGGGCATCTGCGACATTTCGCCAGCGGCGAGTTTTTGGCGAAACGAAACTGGTCAAATTCGCCCATCCCTAGTAGTGTATTCCGCTAATTAAAAGTTTTTTTGTTCAGATTTTTTGTCCCGCCCTCTATGTTAAGCTTGGGGATTTCCCATGGGTGAATGCTGACAGTGGGTGACTATGGGAAAACAGGAAATTGTTTATACTTACCGTAATTTCTGTTTCCTGGTCACTTCCATGGCAGTATTCACCAGGGAGTTTCCCACCATTAAGGGGACAGCTTTAATACTGAGACAAGGGGGATAGGGAAGAGGTGGTACTTTTAAATTATTAGTGGGAGGTCCTGTCTGCTGGCCTGCAGGGGGAATTAACCCATGGGTGGAGAAGGAGGAGCTGCAGGACCCTTTTTCTGTGGAGAGGAATGCTGCTGGGTATGTATTTTACAAATGACCCATTCCATTCCAGTTACTGATACATATGAACAACATGTTAAAAGAACGTATGTTTTGTTTTTTTTACCTTATATGAACAATGGAGGCTTTGGCCATATTGATAATAACAACAACCACTGGATCTTTATATAATGTTGTTTTTATGACATAAAATTATAGCATGTCTCTCAGTAAATGCCCATGCCATAATGCATGTTGTAATTCTACTTATGAACAAATTAAAGAAAAACGATAAAGAATTCTTAGATCTTGAGATTATATACTTACTAAGGGAGCTAGATAAAGTGAAGCTTTTCCCACTAAAGTGTGTGCCGGTCTATCAGTTTTGTCGGACCATTCATACAATATAGCAAATGTCCCCCCAACTTAAAGGGACAATAGGTGTTTTCGAAAAATTGCAGTTCCCTCATTGGGGTCAAGCCTATTCCTATAGCAGAACATGGAACGTACTCCACTCGGTAACTGCCCAATGTGCTACAGTAGGGGCAGGATTGCAGCAGGTATAATGTTAGTACTTACAATTCGGGTATATTATTCCTCCAGTGATCACTGAATAGTTTTTCTACATTTTTTCCCTTCAGAACCAGTGAATAACTACAGAAGGCTGCTGCAGCAGAACATGCAGGACAGAAGGCTTCTGTGCAGGAGGAGAAAATTATGGGGGAAGGTCCAACTACTGGAGAGGAAAATTTGGTAAAGAGCAGCAGGAGGGCCCCCCCCTGAAAAACAGCAGTAGGAGTCTCCCCCCCCCCTGAAAAACAGCGGCAGGAGAACAGGAGGAGAAAATTATGGGGGGAGGATTGTAGCAGGTATAATGTTAGTACAGCTGTACTTATAAATGTATCAATTGAGGAATTGCAGAGTGAAATACACAGTAACTTTTGTGCCACTTTTGCAGTCCTCCAGTTAACTAGTTCAGGTGCTATAATATTAAATTACTTAAAACTCAACTTTTATTAGTCTCACTAAAAACATTTTTACCACACAGACACAACATTAGGAATCCTCCTCAATGAAGCTGGACAATGTCCATAAAATTACACAAAACTTAAAAACATACATAGGTGGACAGGTAGGGGAAATAGTGAGCTGATAACCTCTCAGCCACTATCTACATAAGTGTAGTCATGTACGGGGTATACACAAATTCCCCCTTATTCATATCAGTATATAGACCAATGTCAAGACGCTCAGTATTAGCTAAAATAGTTCTCAAACAACTCTGGAATACCACAAATCTGTGGCTCCACTTGGTGGCTGAAACAATTGTACTTAATTGTAGCCAGCCATGAAAATTTTACAGCAAAAATTGCACTGCCCAGTAAGTAGACAGGTCTCTCGCTCAAACCGCCCACCCAGACCACCCTTCCATTTGTTTCCCAGAGTGAATCTGCCTAACTACGTAGGGAGCAGAAAGGAGCTAGTCCCCCACTGTCCACCTATGCCTCCCGACGCGTTTCACCGGAAAACCGGCTTCTTCAGGGGCATAAGTGAAATTGGCGTGTTTGTAAAGCTTGTATCGTATTTGTTGGTGATACTCTATTTAGACTAAATTGCTACGGAGTGTGAATTCTTGATGTAGCTATATTTCAAATATGTTCAATGATTTCACCACTACACAGAACCCTTATTAAAAAAGATTATTGAAAAAATGATGATAATAATAAAGAATTCAGAAAGACAATTATTTTATAGAAAGGGGCTAAATGTAAAGCCTTCATTGAGGCCACCTGGAGCTTTACTATTTGTCCAGTAGATCCATTCAGCCTCACGTTTAAGCAGCTTGTTATCTATGTCTCCAATTCTCGTGGTGGATTTGATGTGTTCCACCGCTATAAATTTTATCACTCCACAATTACCTTCATGAAGTGCATTTACATGGTTGGCAATTGATGTGTTTCTTTTATTACGTATGTCTCCCACATGTTCCAGTATTCGTTGCCTAAATTCTCTTTTTGTTTTGCCAACGTACCTAATACCACATGCACATTCCATGACATAAATAACTCCCATGGTCTTACAGTTTATAAAATGTTGGATGATATATTCATTAATGTCAAGTCTGCCGATAAAGACGGTGCTTTTAAGTACATAGGGACAGGCCAGGCAGTTCCCACACCTATAGCATCCCTTAATATTATTTGTTAGCCAGGTTGATTTGGTGGGATTGTTATAGTGACTGTGTGTGAGTCGGTCATATAAGTTCTTGCTTCGTCTGTAAGTTATTTGTGGGTAATTCCCTATGGCTTCTCTCAGATCTGCATCCTGCTCAAGGATATGGCAATGTTTTTGGAGAATAGCAGAAATTTCTTTGTGTTGTGAACTAAACTCACCAATCACTCTTATTGGCTGTTTGTTCGCCTCTACTGCCATGTCCAATTGTTTACGATTCTTCGGTATTAAAAGATTATTGCGGTCCGATTCTAACGCTCTTTTGTAAGCTCTCTTGAGACAGTTGTGACTATAACCTCTTTGTAAGAATCTATTATAAAGTTTTTTAGCTTCAACTTTGAAATCTGCCAGCGAACTACAAAGTCGTCTGACTCTGAGATACTGACCAGTGGGTATCCCCTTGATAAGGTTAGTAGGATGTTGGCTATTTGCATGTAGCAAATTATTTGTGGCTGTTTCTTTCCTGTACACCGAAGTTTGAAGATTGTTGTCTTTATCATGATAGATATGGATGTCAAGGAAGTTAACTGCCTCGTGGTTGATTTCCGAAGTTACCCGTAAGTTTATTGTGTTGGTGTTCAGTTTCTTTACAAATTCATTGAACATTGATATTGTACCAGTCCATAGCAACACTACATCGTCTATGTAGCGAAGCCACAACGTAATATGTTGTGTATATTCTGTTAATTCCTCACTGAACACTAGATTACGTTCCCACCAACCTAGGTATAAGTTGGCATATGTGGGTGCACAGGTACTACCCATGGCCGTCCCCCTTATTTGATGGTAATATTTGCCATCAAAAGTGAAATAATTATGTTTAAGGATAAACTCCCAATAATTCCAGGATGAAAAGATTATGTGTGTTAAATTGTTGACCTCTTTGGTTTAGGGTGTCCTTGATTGCCTCTAAACCAATGTCATGTATGATACTGGTATATAAGGACTCCACATCCAGACAGGCCAAAAATTGATCATCTTGAAGGGTAATCCCCTCAAGGTGCCTGAGTGCATCCATTGAGTCCTGTACATATGACGGTAGACTTTTTACAAAGGGTTGGAGTATTTTGTCTACGTAAATGCTACTGGGTTCTGATAAACTGCCCATACCCGATACTATAGGGCGTCCTGGTGGTGTGGTAGAATTCTTGTGAACTTTAGGTATCGTATAAAAAGTGGGGACTATTGGTGAGTGCACCCTCATAAAGTCAAATTCATCTTTATTAATTAGATGCATGTCCTTGGCATTTTGTAGAATTAACCACAAGTCAGATTGGAAATTTTTTGTGGGATCCCCAGTTAATCATACATAGCAGTTTATATCCCTCAATTGACGCTGACACTCCTGTAAATATGCTTGTCTCTCTTGTATAACAATGTTACCCCCTTTGTCACTGGGTTTGATAATAATGTTTTCATTTTTTTGAAGTTCCATTAGACCTTGTCTTTCCTTCCAGGAAAGATTATTTATGGCTTGAGGTTTATGTTGTGATTTACTATGTAATAGTTTTAGGTCATGTGCGCACCCTTCCAAGAATACTTCCACTCTTGTGCAAATTGTATTTTGAGGTGTGAATTTACTCTTTGGTTTAAGCTTAGTGAAAGGACCCTTTTCCTCCACCCTATAGGTTTCATTATCTTCTAATAGGCTATAGAGATCTTGTAAAGCCCTAAGCTCATCTGATGACCATTGTGATTGTTTATTATCTTTACTGAAATATTTATGTAGCAGTAATTTTCTGCCAAACAGGTTTAGATCCTTAATCCAATTGAACAGATTGAAAGTGCAGGATGGTGCAAATGATAACCCATATTTTAAAGCTTTAATTTGGTGCTCAGTTAGGTCGTGTGTTGAAAGATTCATAACCTGGAGTGTATCAGAACTGGTTACTTGTTGTAACGGTAACCCCATTTCTGTCGATCCCTTAGAGTCCGTTCTTCCACCTGGCGTATCTCCAAAAAAGGAGAATTGGCAGACAGGGTGTTAGGGGGTGACCTGTTATTGATTTTACCTTTTCGTGTATATTTCTTTTTGTTGCCGTAACGATTGTGTCCTCTATTTTGTGTAGAGCCATCACTTAATTCACTTTCTGAGGTTAAGGAGTCACTGGTGGAATAGCCATGTATTTTACTTTTATCCACCCTTCTTTCTATACGGTAAACCTCCCCTTTCTCAAAATCTTTCAAATCCCTGTTATATTTCTTCCATTTTCTAGTTTTGAGTTCAGATGCCAGTTTATCAATGTTAGTTTGTAAGTCAGCTTCAAATTTTTTAAAAATGGACTCATCCTTAAAGGACTGGACAGATTTGAGATTTACCTCTACCTCCTTATTTGTTTGTTCTAGTTGGATTTCCTCTGTTTTTTTAATTAGATTTATTAGTTCAAGCGAGCACCTGGTAAGAATATCATCCCATTTATCACAGAATTCTTTTGTGCATAGATGCTCAGCTGGGTTTAGTTTAATTCTAAGACCCCTAGGCACTATTTTGTTAGTTAAATATTTCTCCCATGTTAACAATTCCCACCACAGTTTTGTTTGTTTTATCATCCCATGTTTCAAATTCTTAAACAATTCCACCATTTTTGGGCTCTCTTTGCTGCTAGTTAGGCCTTCAGGACCTTCCTTAAATAATTGATTTGCCTCCTCCCTCCATTTGTTAAAGTATTGTGGGTTAGAAAGAAAACCCGCCATATTTATGCAGTTGCCTACTCAGGAAAGAGAATAAACTCAAGAAACGAATGCTTGCTTATGGAGTAATCAAAAGATTATTAGTACAAAGTAGCAGTGCACCCGCAAGTTAATAAATGTAGCAAATAAATGTATCAATTGAGGAATTGCAGAGTGAAATACACAGTAACTTTTGTGCCACTTTTGCAGTCCTCCAGTTAACTAGTTCAGGTGCTATAATATTAAATTACTTAAAACTCAACTTTTATTAGTCTCACTAAAAACATTTTTACCACACAGACACAACATTAGGAATCCTCCTCAATGAAGCTGGACCATGTCCATAAAATTACACAAAACTTAAACATACATAGGTGGACAGGTAGGGGAAATAGTGAGCTGATAACCTCTCAGCCACTATCTACATAAGTGTAGTCATGTACGGGGTATACACAAATTCCCCCTTATTCATATCAGTATATAGACCAATGTCAAGACGCTCAGTATTAGCTAAAATAGTTCTCAAACAACTCTGGAATACCACAAATCTGTGGCTCCACTTGGTGGCTGAAACAATTGTACTTAATTGTAGCCAGCCATGAAAATTTTACAGCAAAAATTGCACTGCCCAGTAAGTAGACAGGTCTCTCGCTCAAACCGCCCACCCAGACCACCCTTCCATTTGTTTCCCAGAGTGAATCTGCCTAACTACGTAGGGAGCAGAAAGGAGCTAGTCCCCCACTGTCCACCTATGCCTCCCGACGCGTTTCACCGGAAAACCGGCTTCTTCAGGGGCATAAGTGAAATTGGCTTGTTTAGTGAGGCTTTAAATAGGGTTCGTTTCTCTCCGCAGCTTGTGGATGCGCCGCCGTTTCCGCATACGTCATGCGTCACGTGACGCTACGTACGGTCAGTGCGTACGGACGTGCGCTTCATTGTAACAAAGTGCGCATGCGTAACTACATGTTACTGGCGCATGCGTTGTTCTTGACCAAGGAAGTTCCCTGCGCTGCCTGAAGTACAATCGGCGCTGATCTGTGTCTGTACTGTACTTAGAAACAAGATTATAATCTGGGTATATTATTCCTCCAGTGACCAGAATTACAGTAATGACTTTTTCCCTTCAGAACCAGTCAAGAGCAGGGATCTTCCGTGGAACAACCTGAGAAAGCTCCAATACCGCAACTGTAAGAGGAATCCCCTCCTGAGGTGATAGAAAACAGCTGTAAAGAAGCTCTTCCCGTGGAGGAGCAGCAGGATGCTCTTCCTGTAGAGAAGGAGGAGCTGCAGGATGTACTTCCTGTGGAGGAAGAGAAGGAGGAGCTGCAGGATGTTCTTCCTGTGGAGGAAGAAAAGTACGAGCTGCAGGATGCTCTCCCTGCAGGACACGCTGGGTATGTATTTTACAAATTACACTATTAAAAAAAGTACATCATTTTTTTTTCCCCCCTTATATGAACAATCTGAGCTTTGGCCATTTTGATAATAAAAAGCACTGAATCTTTACATATTGGCTGTTTTAAGTACCTAAAATTATAGCATGTATCTCCATTAATGCCCATGCCATAATATTTGTTTTAATTCTACTTATGACCAAATTATACAAAAGCCATAAAGAATTCTATTTCACTTCCTGCCATTCCAATAATTTTTATTTCCCTGAACAATGAGAACAATAGAAAGGCAGCCATAGTGATTTATATCCTCTTGTGCGCTCTCTATCCATTCACTCAAAGGGCTAATCTGTCAGATAGTTACCAGATAGGCCAGTGTTCTTTAGTAGGCCAATGAGGTGGGAGGTCGGATACTCTCCTAGGACTGCTGTATCTCTGCCTTAAATATCCACCTTTGGAAATGGGTTTTCCCACTGGGCACTACATTGGCACTAGTTGATCAATACTGATAAGCTTAGAGACAGACAAAGCCTTTTATAAAAGCCAAGTATTTCTGTGTAATTTATTTTCATTATAATGTTTTTTCATTTCAGCGTTTTGCCAGAAGAGTCTTCTGTTGTCACCAGCGCACCCCTGAATCCCTTCATGTTATCTCTACTCTGTTTGAATTGATGTATGTTTGTTTAGGAGTATATTATTTCCACCCCCACTCCCCACCCTTTCTAGTGCTGGGTGGGGTTTGGATCAGTAGCTGTTAGGGATGCCCAACCTGAATTGACTGTCAATATCAATAAATCATGTCACCTACGGGTTTCCCATAAACCTGCTGCTGTGTTTTTCTTGATTTTTTTGTTTAAATGAATATTTTTATTAATCTTTAAATGTGTGCAAAGTGATAGTCCTCAAAAAATGGCACAAGCAAAACCAAGGTATTCCATATATATATACCTTCCATTAACTGAATTTGAACATACAGTCTGGTATACCATTTACAGGATAATGTTAACGCAACCATCATCCTTCCATTCATCTAAATATACAGTAATTGTAAAAAAGACAGATCCTGCCGAAACCCCCTTAAAAGTCAAATGCTAAGGAGAGCTGTAGGACTTTCGTTGCCATATCGGTATATTAACCATGGGGTCGAAAGGTTCCTAAACAAAATGCTAGATATTTTTTCTTTGTTATTATCCAATTTTTGCAATAAACAACTGGAATTGAGAGAGAGTTCCTCTGTTTTTTTGCACAATAGCGCAGTGCTCAGATGAAACACTAAGGGGCAAGTTCACTAAAGCGCGAAGTGGCTAACGCTAGCGCAAATTCGCCAGCGTGGCGTCATTTCGTTACTTCGCCGATTTACTAACGGGTGCTGGAGTAAAATCGGTAGCGTAGTGGACCTACTCTAGCGCTACTTCGCACCCTTACGCCAGGCGAAGTTGCCCTATGGCGAAGCGACGTAACTATGCTAATTCACTAACTTGCGGATTTTCATGAACGTTAACTCTTGCGCCAGACTTGCCTTCACCAACTGAGACCAGGCGAAGTGCAATAGAGTAGATAGGGCTTGCTTCAAAAAAGGTTGAAAGTCCCAAAAAACGCTGGTGACTTTTCATTTTTAAAGGGTGATAAGCTGAAAAAGATTGTACATTTTTTTGGGGGCACCCTCCTTCCCCCCTACATTTCCTAACATATGGCACCTAAACTATACAGTGAGCACGTGTAGGGCAAAATAACTCTTATTTTATGAAGGTTTTCCAGGCTTGTGTAGTGTAATGTATTTGCTGCTACATATTCGTCCATTCAACTTTAACTTGGCGCCGTATGCTTTGCTTGACGAATTAACACTAGCACAAATTCGCTACCGTTCACCTCCCTGAGCGCAACTTCGGATTTTAGTGAATTAGTGGCGCCCTGGCGAAACTTCACCTGGCGAAGTGTGGTGAAGGCGTTGCTAGCGCATTTTCGCTGCTTAGTGAATTTGCCCCAATATGTAACATTATTCTAATCCAATACAATGGAACATTAGGGCACTGCCACCGTGCATGGAACATGGTACATTTTTGTCCACATTCCCTAAAACATTTAGAATCAGCTGTCTGGGCAAATTCAGCTATACATGCAGGGACAAGGTTCCAAATAAAGAGAACTTTATAATCAGTCTCTGCTAATGATACATTCCTAGAGGATTTCATGGCGTTAAGCCATATAGACTGCCATTCCTCTGTGTCAATTTGGCTCCCTCAATCTTAATGCCAGGATAAAACCTATCATAATTGTTAAGGTTTAATGTCGTTCTAAAAAGTTACTATAGAGGACACTTCAGACACCAATGTTAAAAATTGTTACAGATTTATTTGCACTTTGGATTGGGTCCCATAGCGAATGAGCATAGTGTAATAATTGTTGAAAAGGAAACTGCTCTACTATAGGGACAATGATAGTTTTTTGTTATCTATCACTTACAGGTTGCTGTTTCAAAATCTGGGGTAAAAAGGGGTTACCCAGAAAGGCATTGTGGGTGTGTGAGGTGACTTCAGTCTATTTCTCTCTAACAAATCACCATCCACCTATGCCACCCAATTCGTGGGTGAATATCTCCCTATGTAGATAGGCAGAAAACGCTGGGGACGAATGGAAGGGAGATGTTGATCATCCACTTCGGTGTTTGAGCTGTAATTAGAACTTTCCTGAAATTGGCTAAGTCCTTAACATTTGTTAATCAATCTAGGGTAAAGCGAATGGTGAGAGGAAAGCTCGCTAATGTTTCCAGATTGAGAAGGGTGGTAGCCCTGTTTGGGGATGCAGAAAAGGGATTATTTACTGATCAATACCCTTATCACCTAATTAATTAAACTTGGAATTAATAATGGTAATTAAATGTGGTTATAATTATTAAACTACACCGCCATTCCACAAGGTCCAGCACTACTTATGAGTTAATATAGTAGTGAGTCTATTGTACTTGGCAGCATGGTTTTATAGCACTACCATTTATTTTATTATAACAAATCATAATACTATTAATGTGTGCCAGCATGGTTTTATACGTAATAGATCTTGCCATACTAACTTAATTTCTTTTTATGAGAAGGTAAGCAGGGACCTCGATTCTGGGATGGCAGTGGATGTGATTTACGTAGACTTTGCTAAAGCATTTGATACAGTAGTATGCCACACAAAAGGTTACTGGTAAAATTAAGCAATGTTGGCCTGGAACATAGTATTTGTACCTGGATAGAGAACTGGCTAAAAGATAGACTACAAAGAGTGGTGGTAAATGGAACATTTTCTAATTGGACCAGTGTTGTTAGTGGAGTACTGCAGTGCTCTGTACTAGGTCCTTTGCTTTTCAACTTGTTTATTAATGATCTGGAAGTGGGCATTGAAAGTACTGTTTCTGTTTTTGCAGATGATACTAAATTGTGCAGAACTATAGGTTCCATGCAGGATGCGGCCACTTTGCAGAGTGATTTGTCTAAATTGGGAAACTTGGCAGCAAACTGGAAAATGAGGTTCAATGTTGATAAATGCAAGGTTATGCACTTTGGCAAAAATAATATAAATGCAAGTTATACACTTAATGGCAGTGTGTTGGGAGTTTCCTTAAATGAGAAGGATCTAGGGGTTTTTGTAGATAAAAAGTTGTCTAACTTTGGGCAGTGTCATTCTGTGGCTGCTAATAGGGATGTAGCGAACGTCGGAAAAAAAGTTTGCGAACATATTCGCGAACTTGCGTCAAAAATGCGAACGGTTCGTGAACGTCGCGAACCCCATAGACTTCAATGGGAAGGCGAATTTTAAAAGCTAAAAAAGACATTTCTGGCCAGAAAAATGATTTTAAAGTTGTTTAAAGGGTGCAACGACCTGGACAGTGGCATGCCAGAGGGGGATCAAGGGCAAAAATGTATCTGAAAAATACATTGTTGACACAGCGCTGCGTTTTGTGCTGTAAAGGGCAGAAATCACACTACATTTCTAAACCTGTGTAATAAACTGCTTTAAAACGTCCGGCGTCTACATGCCAATCAAGTCGTGTAAAGGTTACAGCCTGTTCACACGCAAAGACGAAACGCGGCGCTTACTGCAACGCAAAAAAACGCAAAGAGCTTTAATGAATGATACCGTCAAGTGAGCAAATAATAGTTGTTAATTACTAGTTGAGCTTGTCACCTCCAGGATGTTCGTCCTGTTGGTGGCAATATTTCTGTAGTGGTGTGTTTAGCAGTCACCGTGCTTGTGCGCACGTGCATGGTCAGGCAGAGGTAATTCAATGTACAGTGAAGTGAACCAAAAAACACTGATTCTGCAGTGTGGGCCCAGTTTTGGTCTACTTTATTGATCACCTGCGGTGACCATAAAAGATGCGATTTTGCCACTGTTGCAGAACCCTGAAAAATTAGGCATGTGTACTTTCCTGAAAAAATTATGTTTTTTTTGTCGCAGCCACTGAAGCACAGAGGCCAGAAAAAATATGCCATATAAATGCTAACAATATAAAAAATTTTTGTCGCAGCCACTGAAGCACAGAGGCCAGAAAAAATATGCCATATAAATGCTGAAAATATTAATTTTTATTTGTCGCAGCCACTGCAGCACAGAGGCCAGAAAAAATATGCCATATAAATGCTAACAATATAATTTTTTTTTGTCGCAGCCACTGAAGCACAGAGGCCAGAAAAAATATGCCATATAAATGCTGAAAATATTTTTTTTTTTTGTCGCAGCCACTGCAGCACAGAGGCCAGAAAAAATATGCCATATAAATGCTGAAAATATAAAAAAATTTGTCGCAGCCACTGAAGCACAGAGGCCAGAAAAAATATGCCATATAAATGCTGAAAATATTCTTTTTTTTTTGTCGCAGCCACTGCAGCACAGAGGCCAGAAAAAATATGCCATATAAATGCTGAAAATATAAAAAAATTTTGTCGCAGCCACTGAAGCACAGAGGCCAGAAAAAATATGCCATATAAATGCTGAAAATATTCTTTTTTTTTGTCGCAGCCACTGCAGCACAGAGGCCAGAAAAAATATGCCATATAAATGCTGAAAATATAAAAAAAGTTTGTCGCAGCCACTGAAGCACAGAGGCCAGAAAAAATATGCCATATAAATGCTGAAAATATTCATTTTTTTTTGTCGCAGCCACTGAAGCACAGAGGCCAGAAAAAATATGCCATATAAATGCTGAAAATATAAAAAAAATTTGTCGCAGCCACTGAAGCACAGAGGCCAGAAAAAATATGCCATATAAATGCTGAAAATATTCATTTTTTTTTGTCGCATCCACTGCAGCACAGAGGCCAGAAAAAATATGCCATATAAATGCTGAAAATATAGAAAAATTGTCGCAGCCACTGAAGCACAGAGGCCAGAAAAAATATGCCATATAAATGCTGAAAATATTCATTTTTTTGGTTGCAGCCACTGAAGCACAGAGGCCAGAAAAACTCAGGATTTACCTGGATTCAAATGAAACCAGTAGGGTTTGCACCCTAGTTTGTAATGGTGGCGGAGGGAGGAGGACGCTAAAGGACAGCTGTGTGTGGAGTCATGAGGCGTGCAGAGAAGGACAGCTGCATGGGGAGTCAGAACAAGTCTTCCGGCGTGCAGTAACCCTCCGAGATCCATGCCTCGTTCATTTTAATAAAGGTCAGGTAATCCACACTTTTGTGACCTAGGTAAGTTCTCTTCTCAGTTACAATCCCTCCTGCTGCACTGAAGGTTCTTTCTGAGAGGACACCTGAGGCGGGGCAAGACAAGAGGTTCATGGCAAATTGTGACAGCTCTGGCCACAGATCAAGCCTGCGCACCCAGTAGTCCAGGGGTTCATCGCTCCTCAGAGTGTCGATATCTGCAGTTAATGCCAGGTAGTCCGCTACCTGCCGGTCGAGGCGTTCTTTGAGGGTGGATCCAGAAGGGTTCTGGCGCTGCCTTGGACTGAAAAACAGTTGCATGTCTGACGTTACAGAGTGGCCAAAGTGCTTTGTCCTTGCAGGTGCGCTCGTGGAAGGATTACTGGCACCTCTGCCCCTGGAATGTTGATGAGTTCCTGAAGTGACATCACCCTTAAAAGCATTGTACAACATGTTTTGCAGGCTGGTTTGTAAATGCAGCATCCTTTCGGACTTGTGGTACGTTGGTAACATTTCTGCCACTTTATGCTTGTACCGAGGGTCTCGAGGCAGATCCAGTCCTACCACCCAGTTCAAACAGGTATTCATTGACGGCTCTTTGTTGTTGCAGCAGACGTTCCAACATGAGGGGCGTTGAATTCCAGCGAGTCTGGCTGTCGCAAATTAAACGCCTGACTGGCATGTTGTACCGCTGCTGAATGTCAGCAAGGCGTGCCATGGCTGTGTAGGAACGTCTGAAATGGGCCGACACCTTCCTGGACTGCCTGAGAACGTCCTGGAATCCTGGGTACTTCGAGACAAAACGTTGGACTATTAAATTCAGAACATGTGCCATGCAGGGCACATGTGTTAAATTGCCCAGTCTCAGTGCTGCCAACAGATTGCTTCCGTTGTCACACACCACTTTTCCGATCTTCAGTTGGTGTGGGGTCAGCCACCGATCGGCCTGTGACAGCAGAGATGACAGGAGTACAGATCCGGTATGGTTTCTGCTTTCCAGGCACGTCATCCCCAAGACAGCATGACAACGGCGTACCTGGCACGTCGAATAGCCTAGGGGGAGCTGGGGGTGCACAGGTGTGGAGGAGGAGGACCCAGCAGCAGAGGAGGAAGAAGAGGAAGAAGACGAGGTAGAGAGCGAAGGAGGAGTAGAGGTGGTGGCAGAACCGCGTGCAATCCGTGGCGGTGACACCAACTCCACTGTTGTTGTTGAACCACACATTCCCTGCTTCCCAGCCATTACCAAGTTCACCCAGTGGGCAGTGTAGGTGACATACCTGCCCTGACCATGCTTGGAGGACCATGCGTCAGTAGTCATATGGACCTTTGGCCCAACACTAAGTGACAGAGATGCGGTGACTTGGCTCTGCACATGGTGGTACAGGTGTGGTATTCCCTTTTTTGAAAAAAAATTGCGGCTGGGAACCTTCCACTGCGGTGTCCCAATTGCTACAAATTTGCGGAAGGCCTCAGAGTCCACCAGCTGGTATGGTAAAAGCTGGCGGGCTAAGAGTGCAGACAAGCCAGCTGTCAGACGCTGGGCAAGGGGGTGACTCGCAGACATTGGCTTCTTACGCTCAAACATGGCCCTCACAGAAACTTGGCTGGGGGCAGATGACTGGGAATGGGAACTGGTGGTCAAGGTGGAAGGCGGAGTGGAGGGTGGTTCAGACGGGTCAAGGACAGCAGAGGTAGAGCAGTAAGATGCTGGACCAGAAGGAGGGTGGCTTTTAGTTTGTCTGTTGCCTTTGAGTTGTTGCTCCCAAAGTGCTTTGTGCTTGCCGTTCATGTGCCTTCGCATAGAAGTTGTACCTATGTGGCTGTTGGGCTTCCCAAGACTCAGTTTCTGACTGCACTCATTGCAAATTACAACGCTTTTGTCAGAGGCACACACATTAAAAAAATCCCACACTGCTGACCTTTTTGAAGCTGGCAATCTGGCGGTAACAGTAGAAGTTGGCGGCGTTGGCGGCAATGGAGGGTGCGTTGGCCGGCTGACCACAGGTGCCGATACATGTTGTTGCCCTACTGTTCCCTGCGAGCTGTCCTCCCTGCTTCTTCTAAGTCTTATTCTCCTCCTGCCTCTCTGACTCTCCGTCTCTCCATCTGAACTATCCTCCTCTTGCTCTCTTCTACTGGGCACCCACAAAACATCAATCTCCTCATCATCATTCTCCTCAGATACATCAATTTCTTCTAACAGCTCACAGAAGGAAGCAGCAGCGGGGACCTCCTCATCACTCATTATGTCCATCTCTGTTGTGTTCTCTGCCAGAATTAAATCTGGTTGTAACGTCCTCATCTCCTTCATCTTCTTCTGCCAATAATGGTTGCGCATCACTCAGTTCAAGAAAATCATGTGAAAATAACTCCTCTGACTCCAGTGAAGAAGGGGCGCCGGTGGTGGAGGAAGTGTTACGTGGGGTGCCCATAGCAGTGGAGGATGAGGATGTTGTGGTAAAGTTAGAAACGGTAGAGGATGGGGTGTGCTGTGTAAGCCAGTCAACTACCTCTTCAGCATTTTGGGAGTTCAGGGTCATTGCCTTTTTAAAACTGGGAAATTTCCTAGGGCCACAGGATATCATAGCAGCACGGCCCCTAGTGCCTCTGCGTGGCGGCCTGCCTTTGCCTGGCATTATTTTTAAAACAACAACAACTCAGGTGGTGTTTCTGGAGACGGTATTATTATTGATATTTAGACAGATTGTGAAAAAGCTCACACAGCTAGATGGCAGTTGTTTGAAAATGAAGAACACACTGGGCAAACAAATTGAAACAATGCCTGCAAGGTCAACGTATACACTACTACAGCAGTGGATACGGAATATATTATTGCTGCTTGAAAAACGTCACTCAGGTGGTGGTTCTGGAGACGGTATTATTATTGATATTTACACAGAATGTGAACAAGCTCACACAGCTCGGTGGCAGTTGTTTGAAAATGAAGAACACACTGGGCAAACAAATTGAAACAATGCCTGCAAGGTCAACGTATACACTACTACAGCAGTGGATACGGAATATATTATTGCTGCTTGAAAAACGTCACTCAGGTGGTGTTTCTGGAGATGGTATTATTATTGATATTTAGACAGAATGTGAAAAAGCTCACACAGCTAGATGGCAGTTGTTTGAAAATGAAGAACACACTGGGCAAACAAATTGAAACAATGCCTGCAAGGTCAACGTATACACTACTACAGCAGTGGATACGGAATATATTATTGCTGCTTGAAAAACGTCACTCAGGTGGTGGTTCTGGAGACGGTATTATTACTGATATTTAGACAGAATGTGAACAAGCTCACACAGCTAGGTGGCAGTTGTTTGAAAATGAAGAACAAACTGGGCAAACAAATTGAAACAATGCCTGCAAGGTCAACGTATACACTACTACAGCAGTGGATACGGAATATATTATTGCTGCTTGAAAAACGTCACTCAGGTGGTGGTTCTGGAGACGGTATTATTATTGATATTTAGACAGAATGTGAACAAGCTCACACAGCTCGGTGGCAGTTGTTTGAAAATGAAGAACACACTGGGCAAACAAATTGAAACAATGCCTGCAAGATCAACGTATACACTACAGCAGTGGATACGGAATATATTATTGCTGCTTGAAAAACGTCACTCAGGTGGTGTTTCTGGAGACGGTATTATTATTGATATTTAGACAGAATGTGAAAAAGCTCACACATCTAGATGGCAGTTGTTTGAAGAACACACTGGGCAAACAATGCCTACAAGGTCAATGTATACACTACTACAGCAGTGGATACGGAATATATTATTGCTGCTTGAAAAACGTCACTCGGGTGGTGTTTCTGGAGACGGTATTATTATTGATATTTAGACAGAATGTGAAAAAGCTCACACAGCTAGATGGCAGTTGTTTGAAGAACACACTGGGCAAACAATGCCTACAAGGTCAACGTATACACTACTACAGCAGTGGATACGGAATATATTATTGCTGCTTGAAAAACGTCACTCGGGTGGTGGTTCTGGAGACGGTATTATTATTGATATTTAGACAGAATGTGAAAAAGCTCACACAGCTAGATGGCAGTTGTTTGAAAATGAAGAACACACTGGGCAAACAAATTGAAACAATGCCTGCAAGGTCAACGTATACACTACAGCAGTGGATACGGAATATATTATTGCTGCTTGAAAAACGTCACTCAGGTGGTGTTTCTGGAGACGGTATTATTATTGATATTTACACAGAATGTGAACAAGCTCACACAGCTCGGTGGCAGTTGTTTGAAAATGAAGAACACACTGGGCAAACAAATTGAAACAATGCCTGCAAGGTCAACGTATACACTACTACAGCAGTGGATACGGAATATATTATTGCTGCTTGAAAAACGTCACTCAGGTGGTGTTTCTGGAGATGGTATTATTATTGATATTTAGACAGAATGTGAAAAAGCTCACACAGCTAGATGGCAGTTGTTTGAAAATGAAGAACACACTGGGCAAACAAATTGAAACAATGCCTGCAAGGTCAACGTATACACTACTACAGCAGTGGATATGGAATATATTATTGCTGCTTGAAAAACGTCACTCAGGTGGTGGTTCTGGAGACGGTATTATTACTGATATTTAGACAGAATGTGAGCAAGCTCACACAGCTAGGTGGCAGTTGTTTGAAAATGAAGAACAAACTGGGCAAACAAATTGAAACAATGCCTGCAAGGTCAACGTATACACTACTACAGCAGTGGATACGGAATATATTATTGCTGCTTGAAAAACGTCACTCAGGTGGTGGTTCTGGAGACGGTATTATTATTGATATTTAGACAGAATGTGAACAAGCTCACACAGCTCGGTGGCAGTTGTTTGAAAATGAAGAACACACTGGGCAAACAAATTGAAACAATGCCTGCAAGATCAACGTATACACTACAGCAGTGGATACGGAATATATTATTGCTGCTTGAAAAACGTCACTCAGGTGGTGTTTCTGGAGACGGTATTATTATTGATATTTAGACAGAATGTGAAAAAGCTCACACATCTAGATGGCAGTTGTTTGAAGAACACACTGGGCAAACAATGCCTACAAGGTCAATGTATACACTACTACAGCAGTGGATACGGAATATATTATTGCTGCTTAAAAAACGTCACTCGGGTGGTGTTTCTGGAGACGGTATTATTATTGATATTTAGACAGAATGTGAAAAAGCTCACACAGCTAGATGGCAGTTGTTTGAAGAACACACTGGGCAAACAATGCCTACAAGGTCAACGTATACACTACTACAGCAGTGGATACGGAATATATTATTGCTGCTTGAAAAACGTCACTCGGGTGGTGTTTCTGGAGACGGTATTATTATTGATATTTAGACAGAATGTGAAAAAGCTCACACAGCTAGATGGCAGTTGTTTGAAGAACACACTGGGCAAATAATGCCTGCAAGTGCACTACTATTGGTGCACTACTATGAAGAACAGCAAACAGCACTGGACACGTTAAAGAACAGTAAGATAAGTAAAATAAAATAAAAAATATATGTATATTAAAAAAAAAAATTACTCGGGTTGGTGCTGCTGAACTACTAGGAGCAGCACAGTAGCACACCAGTCCCACTCCCCAACACAGCTAGACTAATAGCACTGGGCTCTTATAGTAGCAAAGTAAAAAAACAAAAAAGAAAATAAAAGCAGTCCTTAGAAGAACTATTGGGTTATTACAGCAGTCAGCAGATGAGATCAGAAGAGATCAGTGCCCACAGCAGCTACATACAGAGCACTGCAGTAGAAGGTAGATTACTAGCCAGCAAAGCTACCTAACCTAAAATGTCCCTCAAATCCCTGCAGAGTTCTGTCCCTCCAATACAGAGCAGTATCAAGTAGATTACTAGCCAGCAAACTTACTATCAACTGTCCCTCAAATCACTAACAGCTCTCTCCCTACACTAGCTCTTCCAAGCACACACAGGCAGAATGAAAAAACGCTGCAGGGCTTCAGTTTATATATGGAAGGGGAGTGGTCCAGGGGGTGTGGGGGTGGTCCAGGAGGGAGAGCTTCCTGATTGGCTGCCATGTATCTGCTGGTCTGGGGTGAGAGGTCAAAAAAAAGCACCAGCTAAGGCGAACCCAAAATGGCGAACGTCGCGCGACGTTCGTGAACATTCGGCGAGCGCAAACTGTCGATGTTCGCGCGAACAGTCCACGACATCCCTAGCTACTAAAGCAAATAAAGTTCTGTCTTGCATAAAAAATGGCATTAATTCAAGGGATGAAAACATAATTATGCCTCTTTATAGGTCCCTGGTAAGGCCTCATCTGGAGTATGCAGTGCAGTTTTGGACTCCAGCCGTTAAGAGGGATATAAATGAGCTGGAGAGCAGAGACATGCAACTAAATTGGTTAGAAGGATGGAAGACTTACATTATGAGGGTAGATTGTCAAGGTTGGGGTTGTGTTCTCTGGAAAAAAGGTGCTTGCTAGGGGACATGATTACACTTTACAAGTACATTAGAGGCCATTATAGACAAATAGTAGGGGACCTTTTTGCCCATAAAGAGGATCACCATACCAGAGGCCACCCATTCAGACTAGAAGAAAATAAATTTCATTTGAAGCAACGTAGGGGGTTCTTCACAGTCAGGACAGTGAGGTTGTGGAATGCACTGCCAGGTGATGTTGTGATGCTAATTCAGTTAATGACTATAAGAATGGCTTGGATGATTTTTTGGACAGACATAATATCAAAGGCTATTGTGATACTAAACGCTATAGTTAGTATAGGTATGGGTATATATAATCTATGTGAAAGTAGGGAGGGGTGTGTGTGTGAATGCTGGGTTTTCTTTGGAGGGGTTGAACTTGATGGACTTTTTTCAACCCAATTTAACTGTGTAAATTGTATGCAAGTTTTAACAAAACAAGTGTATCTAGCACCTGAACTGGTTAACTGGAAGTACAGACAGGGAGAATGCAACATGCAACATTGTATATGACTCTGTAGCACTTCATTTGCAACTATTGTTTGATACATTTATCTTAACCTGCAGGTGGCTTAGACATTGATTTGTCCTTAAACATGAATAGCTGTAATTAGGTCATTTCCTGGCCCAGATGATCTGGATTATATTCGAGTAAGGGTAGAACTACATGGACGATTTCCATGCATTTTCGGCGGATCCGACACGGTGCACCAAAACGCAGACGACAAGTCTGGTGCAATGCAAAATAAGGAAAGCAACAGCAATGTCGGATGGTGTCGCAGCATTAATCCGACACGACTGCTGGATGAAGACGCAGGTCTGCATCCGACACGACTGCTGGATGCAGACGCAGGTCTGCATCCGACAGTCATGTTGGATGAACGCTGTGACATCATCCGACATTTGTATTTCTTACCTTATTTTCCATTGCATCCGACTTGACTCCTGTGTTTTGGCACATCGGATCCACTGAAAATGGAAGACGACAGAGGATCGACCTGTGGTGCTCACTTGTATAACCCTGGGCCGGTGCAGTTTTCTGCTGATACAAGCACTGGCCTGGGGTTTCAGATAAGTCAATACAATCGCTTGGGTTGCCTAACATTTGGCACCCCCAAGTGCACGATCCTTTCCTTCTCCCCCCCAGCCTAACTGCTAACCCAGGTAAATGCCCCTAACTTCTTACTTACCCCACAGTGCAGATTCAGGGATCGCAGTTTACGGCAGCCATCTTCCGGGTCTTTGTGTCTTCTTACGGCGCTCCGGGTATTTCTGTCTATTTTGGCGCATGCACAGTTGTCGTGAACCTGGGAAATTGCTCCACCTGTGCATGCGGCACTTCAACGGTCTCAGTCTCAGATTCCTGAAGAACCAGAAGATGGCTGCCACGAACTGCGATCCTTGAATGTGCACGAAGGGGTAAGTGAAAAGTTAGGGGTATTTCCCCGGGTTAGCAGCTAGGCTGGAGGGAGGAGGGAGAGGGGTCTACGTAGGGTAGGGGGATAGGGTTTTTTTTGTTTTTTTTTAGTTAAGGGATGAATTCTCCTTTAAACCTCCTTGCCCTGGACAAGAGCATGCTCAGTTTGCACAATTAACTGGGGAGTTGTGAACCATGCCTCAGGAGGTAGTCTGATTGTGAATGGCAGAGAAGAGGCTTTTGTCCGCTCGCTTTTGAGTCAGTCTGAACTACTGGCTGACCATATATAGACGGAGGTGAAGAGGCTTGAGTCCGATATATGCAGCTGACTGCTCAAAATTTCCATGTTGGCACAGAGCCATCTTGAATGACATGTGCATGCACCCCCCCCCCCCATTATTCTTGAAGAGATTTAGTTGAAGACGAGAATGGGTTAATAGATCTGCAGGGAGTTATTACAGTAGGTTCTGCTGGGGGATGAATTGGTTAATATGCTTTAAAACACAGGGAGCCGTTGACTAAGATATGAGTGCCATGTTATTATACAGTAGCAGGACCGTTTTGACCTCTTGATGGAACCTTGAGCACATACTCATTTCTCCTTTTCTCTCTCATTTTGATTTTACTAAAAGTATTTGGCTCAAGCAATAACTTACTTTTATTCCTTTTATCCAATGATATTATCTCCATTGCTAGACTGATGTGCAGCTCATTTTACCTTGATAGCTCAGGGCCCATATATTCATTCTATTTCTGAAGGGATTTCCTATATGGCATTTCATGCAAATACAACATCATGCAGAGGTTCTGAAAGATGGGACAAATCGCTTCCCAGCACCCACGGACAGCATATAGTGGCGAGTCTTCTTTGAACAACAGCTGATGGATCATTATGCAAAAAAGTGTTTGTAGAGGATATCTCCTTTAAGCTTCCTTAGCTTACTTGAATTGTTGCCATTATAGTGATAGAAAAATAATTATTTTTTAACATTTTCGGTACAACTGGCAGCCCGTCCCTCCCCTTTTGTGGCCCTCCATTACTAAAGTCTGGCTGCTTGGATTGCTTACCTTTGTGTAAGTTTCAGAACTGAGATCCACTGGCCCCTGCATTATCCACACTTGTAATCGTATGTATTAAGGATCTTTATTGATCACACCTCTCACTTCACCTGTTCACACTGTAGGAGCAGCACTCAAGCACGGATTCCTTTCTGCGGGTCCTAGAGGCTGTTGTCACGCCGCAGGGACCTAGTCCAATTTTCACACGCAACTTCCAACTGGAGCATATGCATGCGCCAGAGAACTGGTAATTAGCGCTTTTTAGAATGCGGCTGGGCTGCACGCCGCCCCCACAGTCTTGCCGTCCTGGGCCCGGGCCTGGCAGCACTGGCATTGTGTTACTATATATATAGTACATTACATACTGTTCATCTTATAGTTAGGTTGCCCTGTCTCTTACCATGCTCTGCCCATGCCTACTCTACCCTGCCTGTGTGTGCCACACTCTGCCTTCCCTAATTCCAGGCTCAATCCGAGTTGTGTCAGATGTAACTGCTCTCGATGGGTCAAAATGGGTGCTATTGTGCTTCTGTTTTGATGATCGGGTTCAAATTGTGCCTGGCAGTTTCAATGGGGGTTGCATCATACAAGTCTGCTACAGCTAGTGAAGAGACCAACTGTGTAAAACCTGCTAGCTCCAGGATCCCCAGTTTCAATGGGTAGAGTTGGGAGCCATTCATTAGAAGAGGCAGGATCGGTGTTTGTAACCGTGCAGCAGGAGTGAGCTTGGACGAAAGTACCTGAACTTGTGTGTGCGTGTGTAAATGAACTCCTCATTGGAGTATACATGCCTAGTGCTCTGGGCACACATAACACCCTTTAATAAATTAAAGGAGAAAAAAAAACAAATTCCAGGGGATGCCAAGTTGTTAGAAGACTGAAATGGTTCTAGTCACTTACATCCTAACTGTGGTACTTTTGCTGTGTACTAGGACCCATCTTTATCCAGCTCCCCATGCTGGCACTCATCTTCGTTCAGCGCAGGGCACCTTGTCTACATCACCTAACCCATTCTACCCAGTCCTTTTCTGCCTTATGCTTTGGACACGCATACATCTTCCAACCACAGGAGGATCCAAAAGCCAAGTCTTCCCATAAGAGGAGAAACTCCCATACAGAATCATCACACACGACAGATTTATTAAAAAAGAAGACAATCTAAAATTAGGGATGGGCGAATTTGACCCGTTTCGCCAAAAATTCACAACCGGCGACATTTCGCCAACGCCCATTAAAGTCTATGGGCGGTGACATTTTTTGACGCGCGTCTTTTTTTTTTTTGTGTGTCGCACAACGCCACACAAGTCTATGGCCATCATTTCCTACCTTTGGTAAACAATGGAGCAAAATGCCCATCATCTTCCTCTTTAAAGGAATATCTGGAACTGACAAAACATGGCAGCTGGGTGCTTGGAACAAAGAACCCCAGGCTGGTGCTCCCACGCAATCAAATCTTAGGGCAAAGACACACAGAACTAATAATAGCAGCTACTAGTACAAGCTACTTGTCGCGGCTATAAAATAGACAATAGGGATAATTGGCTTTTTGGGAGTATATAGCAGGAATAGTAGGGAAAGATGGTACCTAGAGCAGCAGTGGGATAATAGTCTCTGGGAAGAGACTGTGGTGTGGGATAGGAGGTATAGTAAGGAGAGATGGTGTCTATAGTAGCAGTGGGCATAATAGGCTATGGGAAATGACTGTGGCTTTGGGATAGCAGGTATAGTAGAGAGAGATGATGCCTATAGTAGCAGTGGGAATAATCTCTGGAAAGAGACTGGCTGTGGGATAGCATCTATAGTACAGTGCCTATAGTAACAGTTGGATAATAGTCTCTGGGAAGGGAGTGTGGTTGTGGGATATCAGGTATAGTAGGGAGATAGATGGTGCCTATATTAACAGTGGGATAATTGTCTCTGGGAAAGTACTGTGAATGCAGGATAGCAGGTATAGTAAGGAGAGATGGTGCCTATAGTAGCAGCGGGGATAATAGTCTCTGGGAAGGGACTGTGGCTGTAGGATAGCAGGTATAGTAAGGAGAGATTGTACCCATAGTACCAGTGGGATAATAGTCTCTGGGAAGAGACTGTGGCTGTGGGATAGCAGGTATAGTAGGGAAAGATGGTGCCTATAGTAGCAGTGGGATAATAGTCTCTGGGAAGGGACTGTGGCTGTGGGATAGCAGGTATAGTAGGGAGAGAATTTTATTTACAATATTCAAATTACAATGAACATAAACAATCAAACAGTCAGACTGTTACAATCAAATACAGAAAAAAAATCTAAACGTGAAACTTGACAATCCAGTAAGAAGTGTTCTTGTGACTCCTCTGTTTTGCATCCCCAAGGACATTAATTTGCCTTGTAATGACAACCATGTGATGTCCCACAATTTTCTAGGCATTCTCCTATCATTCAGAAATCTGATACTCTCTTGTAACATCTCCTCCGGGCAATCTCTGATATTTATTGAGGACACAAAATGCAAATCTAAAATCTTCTAATACAAAAATTTCCTTTGAAGAGATCTTCGATCCTCAGAGCTGACACTCCCATTTTTTCAGAATTTTTATTGCTTGTCGCAAATAGATGGGTTCAAGGTCTCCTCTTATCCTTACCTCTTTCACTCTGTCGCCGAGTAACCAGTCTTTGATAAAAGGTGATGCCCAATCTCTAACACTGACTTCCCACAGAAATTCTTTCCCCTGCACCACCCCTCCAAAGAAGAAAACCACAGGACAAAGCATGTCCAACCCTCCCCTTTTCTTCTGCAGGAAAGTGATCCCCCTCTTTACTGGGTTGAGCCTATTCCCCCAAAGCATTTGGAAGAACAGGCTCTGGATCCGGGCATAAAAAGATTCTGGCAGCAAGAAGACATAAGAAACAAAAAGAAAAAGTGGAAACAGAAAAGTTTTAATAATGTCAATCCTTTCTCTATAGGTCAGCTTCCATGTTTTCCAATGCTGAACCTTTGCCAGACCTGCATTCAGTTTATCTTCCCTTTGCCAGATCACCCTTCCCAAATTTGATCCCCAAGATTCTAACTACACCTGGGGCTATTGGAAAATTCTCAAATTTAAATCCTGGTTCTTTATATCTAAAGCCCAAAAAGCTTCCGACTTTTCATGGTTGATCTGAGACCCTGAGGCCTCAGAGTAACTTCTGATGCACTCCAAAACCTTTCCCTCCTCCTCAGTTTTTGATATTACCAGAGTGACATCATCCGCGTATGCTATAGACTTAAAGGATCAACCAAGCGGAAATGGAACACACTCAAGCCCACAATCCTGCAGCTTCCCAAGAAATGGGTCCAATGAGAAAACATACAGGAGTGGACTCAAGGGACATCCCTGTCTCACGCCAGATTTCACCCAGAAGTCCTTACCTTTCCAACCATTAATCAATGGGAAACTCTTTGCCCCTTCATACAAAACTTTGATCCAATCTATAAATTCAACCAGAATGCTGTATCTATGCAAAACAGCCCATAGATACTCATGATTGACTTTATCAAAGGCTTTTGCCTGATCCAGAGACAGAAAGTATGTACCCCACTGCCAAGCCTTACACCTTTCTAGTGCTTCCCTTAGTAAAAGAACAGCTCCAAAGATACTTCTACCTTCCACTGAGCAGAACTGAGATGCAGAGAGAAGAAAACCTGCCACCGTACCCAACCTCTGTGAAAGTATCCTTGCCAGAATCTTCCTATCACAATTGAGAAGGGCAATCGGCCTCCAATTCCCAATGTGCCTCAAATCCTTCCCCTTTGATATCAGAACTAAAGAGAAGTACTGCATAGATGGTGAGAGGTCTTTCAAACAGACAGGCATTAAAGACTTGGGCTAACACTGGAACCAGATCTTCCTTAAAGGAAAACTATACCCCCCAAACAATGTAGGTCTCTATTAAAAGATACTGAGTAAAACAGCTCATGTGTAAAACCCTGCTTCATGTAAATGAACCATTATCATAATAATATACTTTTTTAGTATTATGTGCCATTGGGTAATCATAAATAGAAAATTGCCATTTTAAAAAATAAGGGCCGCCCCCTGAGATCGTACGATTCACTGTGCACACATACAAACCACATGTAAGGTCACATGAACCAATTAACAGACAGAGTTCTGCCTTTTGCTTCCTCACTTCTTCCTGTTAGTTAGTGTTGTAGTATTTCTGGTCAGGTGATCTCTGAGGCAGCACAGATAGAGTCACAAAATGGTGGTTCAAGGCAAGAGATGTAAAAGGGCAATATTTATGTAAATATATATTCCAGTTTGGTAAGATTCTTTAATATGTCATTCAATTTGATATAAACTATCTGTTGCTTAAGTACTCATTTTGGGGGGTATAGTTTTCCTTTAAAAGTGATATAAAACTCAGCTGTTAACCCATCTGGTTCAGGAGCCTTCTTCTTCTGCTGTTTATCAATTGCCTGCCACACTTCTTCCTCTGTTATTTCTGACACCAAAGGGAAAAAGTCCAAATTTGCAGTGTTAGAAACAGGGGTCGGCTTTAGGAAAGCTTGAATCGCTTCCCCGTCCAAAGCCTGTTCTTTGTAAAGGTCAGCATAGTAGGACCCCACAACCTCCAGGATACCCTCCCTAGATTCTTCTAAATTACCCTGCATGTTGTAAAGACTATGAACCTGCTTTCTCTTAATTGTCTCCTTACAGTTCTGACAAGGGTCCGGAGAGCACGAGGCTCCATAGTCTCTTCTCCAGAACCAGGGACTTAAGCCGGTTGTACTGATGCTGTCTTAACAAATACTTAAGCTGGTTTAATTTGTCCCCCTCCTCCCCTTTCGAAACACAGATTTCAAATTTCCTTCTCAAAGCCTGGCTCTCTTTCTCGTCAGCCCTCCCCAGAAGCGAAAAAGGTCCGGAAAGAATCCTTAGCCGAGTCCCACCAATCTGCAACAGAAAGTCCACTTTTGATATCTGTGGTTTTAAAAAAAACAACAAAATGCATCTTTAATTCTTCATCTTCTACTACCCCTTTACCAATATGCCATAAGCCCTTACCAAAGCCTGAACCTCCCAACCTACCAAAACGAAAGAAAAGACCTAAATGGTCTGAAAACTCAACCACTCATCTTTTTTTAACAAAAATAAAATCAATTCTGCTGCTTCTAGGACCGCACCTGTATGTGTGATGGCCTTTTCTCCCTTTACAGGTTGCTAAATCCATCAAACCAGTATCTTTGATTAGTTCCCTAAAAAAATAAACATTCATATTTTTTTTATCTTCCTGTCCTGTCCTCACATAATACCTGGTAAAAGTCTCCAGCAAAAATAATAGGTACTGAAGTGAAAAGGAATGGTTTAATGTCATTCAATAGAGACCTTCTCTCGGGGATTGCCTAGGGCCCATATTTATTAATAAGCCTCACCAACTTCCCTTCTATCAATATGTCCAGCAGCAAACACCTGCCTAATTTAACATCTTCTTGACCACAAATTGCTTATCACCTTTGAACAGTATGGCAACTCCCCCTGCAGGTTCTGTGGCTATGGACCAGTAAGAGACCCTCCCTCCACTCCCTCTTTGCTATCCTGATTTCATTTAGAGATGATAGTCTAGTCTCCTGCAAAAAGATAATATCAGCTGTCAATTCCTTAAAAAATTCTTAAGCAACAAACCGGGACTTTCTGTTCTTGATACTACACACATTAATGGTGAAAAAATTAATTGACAGATCCATTTCTCTTTTTGCCAGAAACCACACTACCGTCCCCTGATCTCTTCACTTGAACCCTAGGTCCTAAGCCAGTTTCCATTTCCTGTTTGTCTAAAGATTTCCATTCTAGATCCAATGACACATCATCTAGTTCTTTTTTGCTTTTTTTCCTGCTAGTGTCCTGAAACTAGGGTTTCCTTTTTTCTCTCCTTTCTTCTTCCTCCTCCATCCTTTCCACCTCCTCTGATTCTTCCACCTCCTCTGCCCATGACTTTCCCCCTAGTACTTCGTACCTGTTCTGATTCTCAACAGTCATTTTACCCACTACATTTTTTTTCTTGAATCTCCTTTTCCTGCTTTCCCTCACTGTCTTCCATTCCTCTATTTTTCCTCAGCTTTTTTCTCCTTACTAGAAACAGTTGTCACTGGGCTATAGCATTACCATGTGTTTGATTACCCTGTTGCACCTCCTGCAAGTCTGTAACACCACCAGCCATGTCCTCCATCAATTGTTCCTCTATGGGAACTGATTTTTTAACATTGCACCAGGCCTCTGGGCAATTCCTGTAGGCATGGCCAGTTTTGAGGCAGAGATTGCACATTATCTGTTTGTCACATTCTTTACCAGTGTGACCAATTTCCCCACAAAAAGCACACTTCTTTATGCTGCATTTCCCTGCTAAATGAGTTCTGGCACCGCACTTGAAACAGCTGACCGACATAATAGCATACTCCTCTATCCTTGCCAATAAAGAAAGAAGTGGGTAGGTGCTTTTGAGAATAACCTTCCGTATTAAGTTTAACCTGTACCTTATACCCTCCTACCCACAGATCTTCCTCATCATATTTTTATATGATAATACTGTACATTGCCTTCTTAGCCAAATAAGAATGTCCTCTGCATGTACAGTCTTATTTTTTATTATTATCGTTACATTCTTGAGCTCTGGCTTGGATATAGGAATAACTTTAAAATTATGTCATTCCATAGCATTTTTCTTTAAATTATATTGCCTCCAAAATTCCTCTAACCCATGTGACAGATTAAAGCTTAAATCGAATTCTATATCAGTAATGCCAATCAATGCATAAATATCATCGGCAGTGAAACCTAGAACTTGTTTGATCAAATGGTAGTAAGACAAAACAGAGGCGCCAAAAGGATAAAAATAGCTAAAAGCACTTAAAAACCAAATGGGTAATTCAGAGGAGGTAATAATGAACTTACCTCCTCCAAGCAGACACCAACGAAAGTGGTAATTTTCAATAATAGTTTATTCACAAAACAGTGAAACAGTGTTTGATCAAATGTCTAGCCACAAATCTCCTACATGGAAAGTCCTCTTTTTCACCTATCCATTTGATTTTAACCACATTTTTTCTCTTGCCATATTCTTCTTCTGCTCCATCCTCTACCTCCTCAAACAGCTTCTTTTTCCCACCAAACACCCCTCCTTATGTATTCCCTGCCTCACTGTTTGAAGATACATCACTTTTGTTTGTGGATGACACAAAAACTTTTGAAAAAGACATTTTGCTTCCTACAATTTTAGAAAGAAGCCTCCCACTTGCCATAGGAATGTTAGCAGCTTGCTCAGAAGAAACACTTTCTTTTATGACACTTTCAGTCTGTTCACAAACTTCCGCCTCTCATAGGAAAAGCATTGTCTGCCTACTCATAAACATTATCCGGCTGCTTTGAGAGATCAGAACCCTTTTCTTTTGACACAGAAACATTACCTTTTGTCCCAGAAGAAGAAACAGCCCCATTTTCCTTTGCTGAAAGATCACTAGCAGATTGACAAATCAGCCCCTCCCCCCTTTGCCAGAGAAGCAGCAGCAGTTACTTGCTCAGGTGAGCAATTAGGAACATTTGCTGCAGAGGGATTAGTGGCTCGTTTAGAAATGGACAAGGCATCTTTCTCCTCTGATACCTTTGCTTTTGCATTTTGGGACTGTTCACAAAAACATTTTCACATTAATTTTCTTTAAAGGGATACTGTCATGGGAAAAAATTTTTTTTTCAAAATTAATCAGTTAATAGTGCTGCTCCAGCAGAATTCTGCACTGAAATCCATTTCTCAAAAGAGCAAACAGATTTTTTTATATTCAATTTTGAAATCTGACATGGGGCTAGACATTTTGTCAATTTCCCAGCTGCCCCATGTCATGTGACTTGTGCTCTGCTAAACTTCAATCACTCTTTACTGCTGTACTGCAAGTTGGAGTGATTATCACCCCCTCCCTTTTTCCCCCAGCAGCCAAACAAAAGAACAATGGGAAGGTAACCAGATAGCAGCTCCCTAACACAAGATAACAGCTGCCTGCTAGATCTAAGAACAACACTCAATAGTAAAAACCCATGTCTCACTGAGACACATTCAGTTACATTGAGAAGGAAAAACAGCAGCCTGCCAGAAAGCATTACTCTCCTGAAGTGCAGGCACAAGTCACATGAGATGGGGCAGCTGGGAAATTGACAAAATGTCTAGCCCCATGTCATATTTCAAAATTGAATATAAAAAAATCTGTTTGCTTTCCACTGACAAGTGATCAGGAGAAGGTACTGTCTAAGGGGTTGGTTACACTGCAAGATTTCTTTGAACTTGATTTAGAACAGATTTTTCAGAAACATCAAGCTTAAACTCCAATTTTGTAATTCCAGGGGGGATACTCCGGGGGACCCAGTGAATATTTTTACAGGTGAAAACCTGGGGCTTAAACAACCTAGCCAATTTATTCCCACTGTCGATAATGTTTTTATTGATGCTTTTGTACAAAATGTTACTAAGGATGTTGCAATATTGGAAATGAAATACCTTAAGGGTGATTTTCATTTAACTCCTTATAACCTGAATCCTTCTGAATTCAAGGCACTACAGGAGTTAAAGCAAAACGATACTTTTATATACAAGAAGTAACGTGACAGTTGTCTGATGTAGCAACTTACCAACCCTTAAAATATGATCCGCTTTTTGATATCCAAACTAAAATCAAACAATTGGTGACAGAGGCATTAGAACTGAAAGTGATTGCTATACAATTGGCACAATTTTTACAGAAAAATAATCCGGTGACCCTTTATGTACTGCCAAAAATTCATAAGAGACTTGAATCTCCTCCAGGTCGACCTATTGTGTCTTGTACAAATTCAGTAATGTCTCCAGTCTCCATTTTTGTGGATCGTTTGATATTTTTGCATTATGGACGGGGTCACGTTGGGCACTTGATAAATTTTTCCAATATTTGAACTCAGCTTCCCCTAATATCAGGTTCACTATGAATGTTAGTGGTGATAGCCTTTCTTTCTTAGATACTATGATAACCCTGAGAGAAGGGGTACTGTGGTCGGATCTATACACTAAACCAACTGACAGAAATACACTGTTACATTTTGACTCTTTTCATCCTCCCCATGTGAAGAAGGCTTTACCTAAATCACAATTTACAAGGGTGCAGCGCATAGTGTCCAACCATGAGACTCTACAAGGGAGGCTAGACAAAATGTCTGTGAAGTTCCAGGAGAGAGACTATCCCCCAACATTACTAAGAGAACAACATTGGGGGTTACTTAAGGATGGTATACCTGGGGTGCAGGAGTTCCAAACACCACCTACGATGTCTTACATGAGAAATAAAACCCTGGGTTCTTTCTTGGTCAAATCTGATATAGGCAGCAGCGGCAAGACACAACAACTGTTTAGACCAGAGAAACAGGGTACTTTTCCGTGTTTGACATGTAACTGTCAAATTGTCAGCGGGGTGATATCCTTCATTCACATAAGGGCACCCCTATTAAAATTAAGGGCCACTTTAGCTGCTCCTCCTCCTTTGTCATTTATGTGATTAAATGCCCATGTGGTTTTCAATATGTGGGGCATACCTACCCGTATGGTGAAGGAACGCATACGTGAACATAAATCAGCCATTAGGACAAAGAAGCAGGAGCAGGCAGTTGCATGTAATATTTTGGAAAAGGGACATGGTATACACCAATTGAAATTTCAAGTTGTAGATGGAGTCCCTAAGATGCACCGCCGAGGTGATAGAGTTAAAGAGTTGTTAAAAAAAGAGGCGAGGTGGATAAGACTATTGGGGACCCTTTCACCATCAGGTTTAAATAGGGAATATGAATTACACAACATTTTTCAGTAAATTTATTTTTAATAGATTTTAAATTGTTTTTATATTTTCAGACATTAAAATACTGGATGGACATGCTTCCACTGCAGGAAGAGAACAATTATAAGATGTCGAAATGTATATAATGTCATTTTGTAACATTGTGACTGATGTATTAGAAGGTACTTCACCTGTTCTCTTATGTGCAATCAGTAGCTTGAGGAAAGGCTGGTGTAAGCCTGAAACATTGCTGAGCTGTATTTCTGTCTGAGATGAAGCCCTTTAAATAAAGGTTTTTTTAAGAAAAATTACTTTGGATGGTGCTGTCTATATACAAAAGTTGCAAAATTTCAGCTGGAAGTGGCTGCCTGAGACGTGCACCTGATTGACACACTAACTCGTTGGGGAGTGCTGACTTCTTATCTTTTGTGCAGATTGTTTAGTCTCCTAGCATTTTAACTCATTCAAAGCCGTAAGATTCCATCAGCACTGTTTCAGCTACTTTTTGCGCTATTGCTCCAGCGCTACTTCCATTGCCACAGTAGCATCCAGTTGCGGTACCTCCTGTCCTCTTGCCGCTGAGACTTCACACACTTCCAGGTCTAGCTCCTCCATCACTGCACCGCAGCTCCCGGCAGTAACACCGACTTTTGGAGCCTGATCGGAGAGGCAGCCACTGGCTCTTTCTTTAGAGACCTTGCTCTTGCACTTCTCCTTCTACGCTCAGAGGGAGCTGCCATACTGGCTTCAGCAGCCCTCCTTCCATATCCAAAACGGGATCTCTGGCTATCACCAGGGGTATTATTTACTTTCTTCCTCATTATTGATGAAAAGAAGGAAAGTTTTAAGCCAAAAGGAAAAATAAACAAAGCAAAAAAACAAAAATAAAAAACCCTCCCAATTAAGGGAAGGGAGAAGGGAAGGGTAATAACCCTGAACTAACCCCCCCAGACTCCACAAGGGTCTGGGAGAAACCTCACTTTCACAGCACACTAGACACACGCCTACTCAGCTTGAGAGTATAATCGTCTCTGAGAAGGGGGTGTGGCTGTGGGATAGTAGGGAGAGACTGTGCCTATAGTGGGATAATAGTCTATGTGGGAAATGACTGTGGCTTTGGGATAGCAGGTATAGTAGGGAAAGACGGTGCCTATAATAAAAATAAAAGTTCACTGATATATAACATATTGATATTACATTATTAATTGATCATTGGATTTTAAAAAAAATCTTTAATATTTTGATATTGATTATGGTTATTATTGATTATAGATGGACTATTTAACACATAATTGACACATATGGAACTGTAGAAATTGTAAAGAGAGTCACTGATTGGAAGATCACTTAATCACTGATAAATTGGGGTAATGATCACGTATCTGGTTGTTTGAATTGACACTGTTATTTGAAAGCTTGTTGAAAGGACATTATATCATCTTTGAGGAAGGTTGTAATGAGGACGAAAACTTTGGATTCTTATACGATGTACTGAAAATAAAAAGGAGTGACAGCACGTTCTCACCACTCAGTTTATTTAAGATGGTGGTTATGTTTGTACATGCACTTTGACAAAGTCGGAGGAGTCAGCCGAAACATTCATGCCTTGAGGGCATACACAATACATTTTTTTCTATTTTTTCTGCTAAGTCCTGTGAGTGCAACTTCTTTCAGCATTTATTCGAAATTATACTAAGGTTTGCATCCAGGCATTGCATACTACATTGTTGAGAGTGCCGATAACCTGCCTACTATATATATATTTCTCCACATTGTAAGAACCACAGAATTATTTGCAGAGATTCCCACTTACTTCTAGTGCAGGCTTTTCAAAATATACATCATTACCAACATAAATCCAGAAGGCTTCGCTTCTCAAGAGCATTTTCAATGTCACCACCTCTGGGATGTGACTCTATGAGGCACATTTACTATTGGTCGAATATCGAGGGTTAATTAACCCTTGATATTTGACTATCGAAGTAAAATCCTTCGAAGTCGAAGGATTTACCGCATTTCTGATCGAAGGAAAAAAACGTTCGAAGGATTTTAATCCATCGATCTAACGATTTTCCTTTGATCAGAAATTGCTAAGAAAGCTTATGGGAAGGTCCCCATAGGCTAACATTGGTGCTCGGTAGGTTTTAGTTGGCGAAGTAGGTAGTCAAAGTTTTTTTTAAAGAGACAGTACTTCGACAGTCGAATAGTCAAACGATTTTTAGTTCGACTCGTTCGATTCGAAGTCATAGCCGAAGGTCGAAGTAGCCAAAAAAAACCTTAGAAATTTGAAGTTTTTTTCATTCGAATCCTTCACTCGAGCTTAGTAAATGTGCCCCTATGTGTTCAATTGGCATGCAGGGAAGACACATGCCACTTTGTTTCCTTTTTTTATCCCTCGGATCTGAGGGACTCAACTGTTTCTTCAAATTCTTAGTTTGGGGGCAACTAAATTTTGGTTCACTTCCCACTTTAGTTTGTAACTGCACATCTGTATAAATTACATTTCAATATTTGAGTATTGTATGCTAACTTCTTTAGCATCAGAGTTCAGATACTCTGCAGATTATTATATATTAAAGGCTCTGGTTGGCCGCATTTAGTATACGGGCACTGGCATAACTGTATTAAAAGCAATGGAAAGTCTATATACGAACCAATGGGCTTACAAAGCTAGGATTACTTCACCACCGAAGAGATACAGAGTATCCTGTTTACGGAAACTTATGAAGAAACTTTTGGCAAACTTGGGGTTAAAGAGGTTTACCTCAAGTTTCTGAGATTGAAGAAAAAGAAAACCGAATTGCACTTACATGGAGTGTCCTTATTAGACTATTACAGAAATAAGAAGATCCCTAAGGGGTTCAGAATAATTAATATACCTACCATTTGGAGGTCCAATGCTGATTTTTGCTGTAAATGGTGGATTTAATTCTCCTTGTGGTTGAGGAAGTGGGGCGAGAGTTGAAGGTGGTGCGTAGTGATCTTGAAGCTTTTGAAAGTTGATATCAGACCAAGTTAACAGAAAAACCGATTGGGAACTTTGGCTACAGGAGCAGATTGCCAAGTATAGAGCGGATATCCTGTCCTTTAAGAACTCCAAGTGCCTTAGAGTGTCCCAGGGCTACAAGGAGGGTTGGGTTTATTGCTGGCTGACAGGAGGAAGCGGCCACTTTAAGAGGAGGGCTCCTTCATGTCACCTGCAACGACCAGCTGGCTACACATCCAGCAGCGTTGGGACAGATAGTGAAGCTGAAATGAGCACAACACAAGCTACAGTACCCGGGAGGCCTTTTTTAGAGCAGGGCACAACAAACAGGAGTAACCCAGGTAAGCCACCCAACAGGGCAGAAAGTGGCACACCAATAAAGAATCAACCACAGAGGCAACAGAAGAGACTACGCAGGATATAGTCTTCAATATAATCAATATAAACGCCGAGATGTCCCTGTTGAGAAAAAGATCGGGATTCAAACAGGTGGTTAGTAGTTCCAAATTTTCTCATGTGATCGATTATTATCAATTGACAAGGCAGATGCGGTTAAGGGAATATTTTGGGAGACACAGCCATTGTGACGCCACTGATAATATGGCGAGAACTGTCGGTGAGCGAGACCTTGTGGGTACTGAACTTGAGACTGATATTGCAGGCTATCCTGGCAAGACTATATTGGAGCAGATTTTCAAAAATAAAAGTTATTTTAACCCTGTGAGTAATAATGCTTCCATCAAGACTTTTCATCGCCTCTTGAACAATGATATGTTGAGATTCTATTCTAATAGAAATACTCAGCTTGCCGAAGACCCGGAAAATGGCTGCTTATAACTGCGATGCCAGAATCTACACCGAGGAGTAAAGTATGAGGAATTTCCCACAGGATTTTTCGTTAAAGGGTTGAATTCTCCTTTAAAGGGGAATTATGTGCATTACTCCAGATGGGGAAACTCAAAATAGATTTGAACATCTGATTCCTACACATCCTGTGTATTTACTCATGGCCAAAAGGTACACATATATCTATTTAAATCTATTAAAATCTCCTGGTTGGCCAATCATATCCTTCTGGGGTTCCCTGACTGAGAATATTGTGCATTCTGTAGTTTTTTTATTACAACCATGTGTGAAAATGATTGGGATTTATCTTCAGGACACCAATGATTTTGGTAAATAAAACAAAGTATAGATTTGCCCTTTGGCAAATTTGGTACTGGTGAGTCTTGGGGGCAGATTTATTTATATTATTATTATATTTTGAAATTTATTATTGGGAATTCGACTCTAGGAGTTGTAGAATTCGATAATTGAGTTTAAAAAATTCGAGTGTCGAAACGTTAAAATTTGATTATCCGATTATGCTATTTGAATTTGACTATTCAAATTCAAAATTTAACAATTTGAAATGTATCAATATTCACTCTAATTTCTTTTCAAAATATTTTTTCCCCTAGTTGGACTTGCAGAGTACCATGTCCAACTTTGAAAATTCGAATATTTGAATTTTTCAAAATTGAATATTCCAGTTAGCTTATCTATCCCTAGGGTTCAGGAAATGGTTAAAGGTTCCATGGAATGCTGGGAAACATTGGATTACAAATAAAAAGCTATACCTGATGCTATTTTACTTTAAAATAGAGTGTCCCCCAGACTCGTTTTCTTACCCTCAACCCAGCCAGAGTGGATAATATTGATGCAGGAGTTTTTCCTAATTGGACAATTCCCTATTTATGTAGGAGTCATTGATTGCACTCATCTTTTGCTCACACACCACCTTGCCATCACTCAGCTCTCCATTACCTCTTCACCAAATGACAAATGCCCGAGGGCTGGCTTGTGAGTGAGTTATATGTTACATTTTTTACAAAGCCATTTAAAAATATTCCATTAAAGGGATATGCATGTATTTTGCCAATATTATTGACTATCTACAATCTTGCTACAATAAATGCACTATGCATCTTGTAGTTTACTTCAATTAAGTGACTTTGCCAGGGATTGTAATTCCTGGACTCCTTGAAACAGCATACACCATGGGTTTTATCCCATCCCCAAGTTGATTGGACAGGCCCCTCAACCCCACCAACCTTTTTACTTCTATATCAGGCCCTCCCCCAGCTCAGCCCCCTGTCTTTTTTCCTGTCCTTGTTGATTGGGACTATGTGTTAAAGAATTTTTCTTTATGACTCACCTGGGTGTCCTTGACCATGCAGAGAGACTTTGGATACTGACTAAGTGTTTGGATTATTCTGCAGCAATCTTGTTCCCATAAAAAGATCTAAGTCTACTGCCAGAAAGAGGAAAGCTTGTTATGCTTGTAACAGTCAGAGGATGGAAGGAAAAAAGTTCTTTGATGACTGTTTTTGATGCTTAGGTTCAAAATAAGCTGATCCTAAAACTTCTATGGATCAGATGAAAGCATTTTTTTCTTGGATGAAAAAGGCTGTTATGTCATCTCTGGATGCTACAACAACTAGTATAGAATCTGCTGGTGAGTGGGATGTGAAGGAGAGGATTCAGAAGGAGATTTGGATATAAATGATCAAGATTTTGAGAGATCTGAATCAGATGATGAACAGTTTTATGAATCAGGATTTGATTTTACATTGGTGGAACCACTTAAAATAAAAAAGGAAAATCTGTCAAGGAAGCGTTGGAATTGGCAACAATGGAAGTGCCGGAATCTAGGGTTGATAAGCTTTTTGGAAAGAGGGCTAATAGGCAATTGAAATTTCCATGTCATGAAGTTGTTAAAGATTTGATCTCATCTGAATGAAATTTGAAAGGATGTATCCTTTTGAGGAAACTGAGATATCAGGATGGGAAGTGCCAAGAGTAGATGCAGCTATATCAAAGTTGGCTAGAAACACGGTTCTTCCAGTTGAAGATCGAACGGAGAGAAGAATGGAGGCTGCATTAATTGTATTGGAGTAAAGAAACACAAGACTTCTACGCATCAAGTTGCCCAGATCCTCCTAGAAGAAGAAGAATAGTTAGGTATATATATAGGTATATATCTGAAATTAACATTCATAATTTGTATGAAAGCCTGTTGCATGACATTTTTTCCAACTTGACTGTTTTATGTGTCTTTTCAGTGGTTTGATACATTCTTCAAATACATACGGCCATCTTTTATCAGAAGGGGAGAAAATCCGAAGAATTTTTTTATCTCTTCCCATACACAACATGACAAATGACCTTGGTAAGTTGTTCTTCCATGGAAAGTCGGCTTCATAAGAGGTAAGTTTAGACATCTGGTCTGCAAATTCCATTTTTTGTTAGATCTTCTTAGATACTCTGGCCATCAGGGGTATATTGGTAGATGCTTACATTCTTACCAACTGTAGTACTGTTTCCGCTTTTACATTTCTGATCATACATTTTTTTCCTTAGGTTTAAATTGCGAACTGTCACCAGTCAAGAGGTTCACCGAAAAATGGAGACACACGTGGTGTCTCACTTTAAAACAGATAAGGAGCGGCACATGTTTGCCAAATTGCTTGGCCACTCCAATGCCACAGCGGAAGCCGTGTACAGGGAGAAGACGATAATTTGGAGGAAGCATCAGACACGACGAAGAGGGCAATGCAGGACTCCCAGCCTTCAACATCAAGGTAATTTGATAGCTCATTTACATGTCTTTCCATATGCTCTGTTTTTTTATGCCGACACAACATGATACAGAGGACAGGGAATAACCATCAGTTACTTTTTCATTATCAATTTAACAGGTGCCAAGCTGGACAGTGGAAAAAGAAGCACCACTGGTCTCTCGAGTGATGATGGAAGAAGCTTTCAAGAAATTCAAAAAGACCAGTCACCCTTGATGCTAACCCTCCTTGCCTAAAGGCAGGGTTAGCTTTTTCCCTCGAGTATGGCCATTATTGCTATGATCGGTGAAGGAAACAGCAGAACACGATGAGAGTAGATTTTGTTGCTGCTAAGTCTCTGGATTTCTGGATCTTGAATTATTGAATAGAGATGTTTGTATCTGTTTCCATATCAATACATAATAATTATCTTCCTCTATCATCTTCCGCCCCGCATACTAGGCCTTCTGAAAAATGAGAATCCAGATGAAGAAAAAGTAAAGAGACTCATCCAAAGCTTTCCATGGAAGAACAATTTACCAAGGACAAGGGACATTTAGGAAATCTGTAAGCCTAGGTGACCTTGCTCTGCCAGTCCCAGACTAGGACTACAAAGAAGGACAGCTTGGAAATTCGAATGGTCATACAATCACCCAGAAAAAGATAAGTACAGTTATTTTATACTGATTCAACTACATCTTTTATCATTCTTTCTTTCTCTCTTTCATACCCCTTTGTTCCTTCTTTTATCTATTGAATAACAGCTCAATGCAGTTATAATAGTAATATATATATATATATATATATATATATATATATATATATATATATATATATATATATATATATATATATTTGCCCATCTGACATATATATCTAAATACATGTCTCTTACTTACTTACTTACTATCTAAAAAAGCAAAATACACACAGACCCTAATATATGAACATGTATAAACCGTATATATTTGTACAAAAAACTACTTTGTTCTTTCCTATTGAAATAATAATTTACCAAACTAAAGCTTGAAAAGAAAATTACAGATTTTATACAAAACTCAGATCAATTCTAACTTCTTGTCATAAAAGATGTAATACACATCTACAGTTGGTGCCATTCCCAGACAAAGATGTTATAAGGTATGCAATATTGTCCCTTTGTCTGGAGGCACATGGATTATGGTTTGGCACACTTAATTCCCTGATACCTGAATACTAATGAGAAAAGGAAAAGTGAAAAGGTGTTTAGCTGTGGCAGAAACTGTAACACATGTAACTGTAATCCCTATAACAAATGAAGGTTGATTAATACATAAAGTTGTTAAAGGGTATGCAGGTATTAATTCTTCAAAGTACTAGCCTAATATCAGAAGTTGTCTTGTCATAATACTGGTGCTGAGGCAACCAGCATGCAGACAATTGTGTGGATTGGGCAAAGAAATAGTTCTGTCTTCACTGTGGCTCTTACTGCACACATGAATTTGTACCAAAAAGAAAGGAACTGCAAAGAAGAGCTAACAAGGTCGCACAGCCTTATTAATATTATAATTCAATTGTGTATGTAACTTGGAACTTGTTTTTGATTAGTGCAAATAAATTCATTCAAAATAAATGCATTGTGTCCACACTTTGATGTGTTGTCATTATTATATCTTGTGATAAACAATAGAGAGTTAATAAAGTGCAATAGTGTAAGAGGTGCTAATTACGTAAGCAACAGTTCGCATTCCACTAGTCTGTAGAAGAAGGAATCACTCAATAAAACATAACATTTAATAGTTCATTTAAAATCAAAAGAGGGATTTAATGAAATATAAAAACACTTAAAAATATGATGTATCCCGATTTGGTTTCACAGTTATAAGGATTGCAGTATATCTGAGTAATGAAAATACTGGTCCCACCTAGATCATTACATCAGCCTATATGCCCTCTGATATTAGTATGAGTTGGGGTGGGGAGCAGGAGGGTGTCTGTAGTAAAAGAAATTAGGTAGCTCCCATTGTGGGAAAAACACCGGACAAACCAACACCTTGTATGCTGGACCTTGAAGTATCGCACAAGTGTTAATTCCAGTAAGTTTGTTTACATTAGCATATTTAAGGTTCTCCTGTCTGCTCTGTAATAATTGTACATATTTTAATAATTTCTAAATGTATTTTTCTTTGGACTAGGAACGAGACTGATTCAGATATCGTTAAGCTTCTTTGGACTAGGAACAAGACTGATTCAGATATCGTTAAGCTTAAGAAAAGAATGAAAGCTGCAGGAATGTACAAAAAACATTAATTTGACTCCGAAATTCTGTCCGCTTTCCAAAAATATCTGCATCTTGAATTAAGAGTTAAAAGATGGTCACAACAGGTAAGATTCACACCTGTGTATGTAGTGATTGTTGTTTTACTTTATTTTGCTGATCTGCACATTTCTTTTTTTTTTTAACAATTTCTTTCCTATGTCTAATTTTAGGTTGGCAATGTTGCCAGATTCCTACACTTTGCAGACTTCTCCAAGGCATCATTCTCATTCCTGAGTGATACGAAGATTACCGTGAACTTTTTTGCCGCTCTACAGAAATTGGGGAACACGGATGCCACACTTGCAGCACTTACCTAGAGAAGACTATTACTATACAGAAAACTTTTAGCAAAGGGGTTGCTGAACACACTGTGGGAAAAAAAGTAAGTATGCTTTAGTAGCTGTGCATTTATTTTGGTGTTTTTTTGTCTGTGTGTGTGGTGTTTAACCTTTACTACTCCTATTTACAGGTATGAATACCTGATGTCAGGAAAAGGTGACCCAAAAGAGTGTCAAAGGGTTGTTGAAGTGGCCAGGCCGACCATCGAAAAAATTCTAAAGAAGGCCAAGGTTGGTGGACATCTTTTGGACAACGAGAAAAGGACTGTCCTTTGTTACCTGGAAGCCCGGATTGTTCTAAAGCACCTCCAGCGACCAGGAGTTGAGAATATGTCTGTGAGTATCCACTTTGCATTCTTCCACTGCCATGCTTTTTATGTTCTGTTTCTCACTGTTATATTGCACTGTTTGGCATTTTACCAATCGTTGTGTCTTATTTGTTATAGGTTGAAGAGTGGTGCAGGAAGACACCGTCTGTGACCAAAAAGTTTGTGGTCGTAGGAGTAAAGAAACAGAAAACTTCTACGCATCAAGTTGCCCAGATCCTCCTAGATGAAGAAGAAAAAAAGATATGTCTGAAATTAACATTCATAATTTGTATGAAAGCTTGTTGCATGACATTTTTTTCCAACTTGACTGTTTTATGTGTCTTTTCAGTGGTTTGATACCTTCTTCAAATACATACGGCCATCTTTTATCAGAAGAGGAGAAAATACTAAGAATTGTTTTATCTCTTCGACGGGCAAACCCATACATAAAGTGACAAGCAACATTCATCGGCTTCATAAGAGGTAAGTTTAGACATCTGGTCTGCAAATTCCATTTTTTGTTAGATCTTCTTAGATACTCTGGCCATCAGGGGTATATTGGTAGATGCTTACATTCTTACCAACTGTAGTAGTGTTTCAGCTTTTACATTTCTGATCATAAATTTTTTTCCTTAGGTTTAAATTGTGCCCTGTCACCAGTCAAGAGGTTCACCGAACAATGGAGACACACATGGTGTCTCACTTTAAAACAGATAAGGAGCGGCACATGTTTGCCAAATTGCTTGGCAACTCCAATGCAACAGCGGAAGCTGTGTATAGGGAGAAGACAATTGATAATTTGGAGGAAGCAGCAGACATGATGAAGAGGGCAATGCAGGACCCCCAGCCTTCAACATGAAGGTAATTTGATAGCTCATTTACATGTCTTTCCATATGCTCTTTTTTATTTATGCAGACTCAACATGATACAGAGGACAGAGAATAACCACCAGTTACTTTTTCATCATCAATTTAACAGGTGCAAACAGGTGCCAAGCCGGACGGTGGAAAAAGAAGCACCACTGGTCTCTCGAGTGATGAAGGAAGAAGCTTTCAAGAAATTCAAAAAGACGCGACCAGTCACCCTTGATGTTAACCCTCCTTGCCTAAAGGCAGGGTTAGCTTTTTCCCTCGAGTATGGCCATTATTGCTATGATCGGTGGATGAAACAGCAGAACACGATAAGAGTGGATTTTGTTGCTGGTAAGTCTCTTTATTTCTGGATCTTGAATTATTGAATAGAGATGTTTGTATCTGTTTCCATATGAATACATAATAATTATCTTCCTCTATCATCTTCCGCCCCGCATACTAGGCCTTCTGAAAAATGAGAATCCAGATGAAGAAAAAGTAAAGAGATTCATCCAAAGCTTTCCATGGAAGAACAACTTACCATGGACAAGGGATATTTTGGAAATCTGTAAGCCTAGGTGACCTTGCTCTGCCAGTCCCAGACTTTGACTACAAAGAAGGACAACTTGGATATTCCAATGGTCATACATTCATTCAGAAAAAGATAAGTACAGCTATTTTATACTGATACAACTACATCATTTATCATTCTTTCTTTCTCTCTTTCATACCCCTTTGTTCCTTCTTTTCTCTATTGAAGAACAGCTCAACGCAGGTATAATAGTAATATATTAATATATATATATATAATTCAATTTTTAGGATTTATAAAGAAGCACATTCAGCAGAGGAGAGGTTGAAGAGATTGGTGGTCTGCTGGATATGTCAGATGGGGAAACCTAGGAATACCTTGTGGCATCTGCAGCATTCCACGTGACAGAAGCAAAGCCAGCAGTGGAGCGTTTGAAGAGATATGTAGTCTGCCAGATATGTCAAATGGGGAAACCATGGACTACTTTGGCTTCTGCAGCATTACTAATCACTGGTCCAGACTATGCATTAATCACTTGAAACCATCAGTGGTGTCGGGGAGGATTTCAAGCATAAGCAATATTATGCTAGAGATGTTTTTTTTTTATTGGGGGGGGTGTTTGTTTGGAACAGGAAATAAAATGTTAATATCTTTTCCACTGTACAACAGTGACACCAAGTGGTGAGACTGTATATACACTTTTCTTTTCGTTTTACCTGTTGTACAAACAATGATGTGGCAGTGGGGAATGTATGACGTCATATTTGGTGCCAAAAACACTGAGGGGTGATAGTATAAATATGTTATCACTGTTTGCAAGCATTTATCCTTGAAAAAGGCCTCAAGAGGGGCCGAAACGTTGGACACCTATGCTGATAAAAACCTTTTGATTCACAAACTACTTGGAGTGTGACTCTATCCAACTGATTTAGTAATAATATATTTTGAGCCTGCACCCACGCTTATACCCAAAATCCAGATTAGAGTGTGGCTGCTTGGCTAACATGTATCAGATCTTAAAACCTCTGCATTTGCACCCTGCACCCCGGTGATTATCTCTACTATAAACTCAACCTCAACCCATGCAACACAACATGGAAGTTTCACAGTTGGTGATATAGAAAGGATCCTATTCACCGAATCATATGAAGAAACATATGGTAAACTTGGAGCCAAAGAAGTATACCACAAGCTATTACGGCTAAAAAAAGAGAGAACAGAACTACATCTACACGGCATATCCTTATCCGATTATTATCGTGAAGAAAAAATCCCCAGAGGTTTCAGGATTGCAAATACCCCTACCTTAGGGAGGAATAATCCTGAGTTCTGTAAAAGGTGGTGCAGAGTCCTCGATCGCTGCTTGCTAGAATTGATGCTCCTGGTGATAGAGGAGACAGGGCGAGATCTGAAAGAAATAATGAGCGAATTGGCAAACTTTGAAGCTACTAATCACTCCATTCTACAAATCATTAAGTAGAGTGACTGGCTTAACCGCATCCAGGAGCAGACCGACAAGCACAAAGCTGACTTACTTGCTCTGAAGAATTCCAAGCGCTTGAGAGTAGCGCAGGACTATAGAGAACATTGGCAACAGGGGGGGCATGACTAGACCACACAGACGGAGACCGGAGTGGAGTCCGTACAGATCTCCTGCACGCAGGTTCGACAGTGCAAGATCCGACAGTCAAGGAGAGAACAACGCATCTGGAACCACAGATCCGGCGTCTTCTTTTTTAGGTGGAGGACATTGCGGTGCACGAGACCCAGGAAGGCCCCCTGCCGGGGTAAGAGAAAGCACACCGGCAACAACGCGGTCCAGAGGCAGACAGAGCAGGGAGAAGAAAACAACTTGATATTCAACCTATCGTCCCACAAGCTAAACGCTGCAGAGGTATCGCTACTTCAGAAAGGACTCGGTTTTGTTCCAGCGGTGAGTGCAAATCCTTTTTTACACACCATTGACAACTACAAATTCACATGGCAGATACCTGTGCCTTAAGGAACATTTTAACCAAGGGACACTAAACACTGCCACACAAGTGGACATGGCACAAGGGGTTAATACAACGGGGGACATATTACCAGCCCCATGCAAATTCAAAATTACGAGTACCTATGACCCAGTGAGTAATAATCCCTCCATTAAGACTTTCAATAGGATGTTGAATGTGGATATGACTAATTGGTACAAGGATAGACATAAGTGGCATGGGAATTTATCGGCAGCTGAAAAGGAAGCAATATTATCCCTTAAACGGAATAAGGACATAATTATTAAAAGTGCAGACAAGGGTGGAGGGGTCGTAATATTGGATTACGAATATTATAGGAACAAACTCCTCACCCAATTAAATGATGTCTCTAATTATAACAAATTACCCATTGACCCCACAAGTAAATTCCAAAAATAACTCAAAGGGATTTTAAACATGGCACTAGTAAACAACTGGATTACTGAGGACATGTATGATTACTTTCTGCCTAAATATCCAGTGAAACCAGTGATTTATACATTGCCCAAGATACATAAAATTCTATCTCAACCTGCAGGATGCCCCATAATTTCATCCAATGGGTTGCTAAATGAGGGAATAGCGGAATTCGTGGACTCATTACTCCAGCCATGCATACAACAGATTGGGGGTTACCTCAAAGACACTAATGATTTTTTGCAAATGATTCAGAGTATAAATTGTCCTAGATCTAACATGACCTTTGTGACCATGGATGTACAAAGTCTGTACACATGCATCCCCCACGAAGAGGGAATTGAAAAAGTGTACAAGCTGATTATGAATAATGATTTATACAAGGGACCACCCATTGAATTCACTTTATCCCTACTAAGATTCATACTGTACAAAAATTATTTTAAATTGGAGGATCAATTTTTCCTACAGTGCACTGGTACTGCCATGGGATCAAAGGTCGCACCAGCGTATGCTAACGCCTATATGCATGCCTATGAGTTAGGCAATATTTTAAGCCATAATATGTTTAGGAAACATAGCGCGTTTTATAGGTGCTTCATAGATGACATCTTCTATGTGTGGTTTGGTCCGATAGAGGAACTTGAGGATTTTGTAATGGAACTTAATGGCAAGGATAGCCCCATAAAATTCACGCTCAAAAACACCACAGTGACTGTATTGATTTTCTAGATGTCACTGTGTACAAGCAAGAAAACACATTACAAACTTGCATACATATAAAGCCCACCGAGAGAAAAACCTTGGTCCACTATCAGAGCAATCATCCTAAACATCTATTAGATTCCCTACCCAAATCACAGATGTTGAGGGTAGTACGGATCAATAGTGACCCAGTAAAAAGGTCAGTTGACCTCGATAATATGGGCAAAAAAATTCTAATTAGAGGTTACCCAGAGAAACTAGTCAATGATACTAAGAATTGGACGTTAACCTTAGACCGCAACACACTACTATGGGAACAGAGTAAAACAAGCAAGAAAGCAAAAGATAGCAGCAGACCCAAAGATGTGTATTACGTGAGTCAATATGGCATACAGTCCAGTTTTGTAAATGAAAGTGTTTGCAAAAATTGGGCGATACTATCTACAGATGACAACCTAGGCAAAAAAATCCCGGCCAAACTTAAATTCAGTTACAGACGAGGCATTAATCTAAGAGAAAGTCTAAGTCCGTCTAACCCCACTGACAAATACAGGGCTAATCTAAAAAAAAATTTTTTTGACACAGCGACCCGGGGTATATAAATGCAGTGGCTGTGTTTTATGCAGCAGGTTTATCATAGGGCACAGATTCACCCACACGAAACAGGCAAAAAATATGCCGTTAAACAAAGAATGACCTGTACAACTTCCATGGTCATCTATATCATTAAGTGTCCTTGTAGATTAATATATTGTGGGAAAACCATTAGGCAATTGAAGGAGCGTATAAGCATGCATAGGTCCAGTATCAGGGCAGCTCTTAACCATGAAAAAGGTGACAAAGAAAAAAGAGAAAAAACAGGACATATCGCAACAACTCGTGGCCAAACATTGGGCAGAGGCCAAGCATAGCCCAGCATCATTTCGATGCATGCCCATAGAGCAGATTTCTATAAGCACACGTGGAGGTGACTATGATAAGGCCCTACTAAGAAAGGAAGCTTATTGGATCAATGAACTAGATTGTGTGGCCCCCAAAGGTCTGAATGGACAACTGGTACTTAATTGTTTTTTTGCATTGAAATTCCCATTGCGTTAATGCATGGGTGATAACCTGTGTTACAGTGTTCTTATTGAAAGAAAACAACGAACAAGGCTTTTCTTTTGTTTTTAATAACAATGTTGCTTTATTTTCACATTATAGAATGACACTGTTACAAATGTTACTGATTTTTTATTTGTATACATTTCACAGAACTTCTGGCAGAAAAATGTATCTAAATGGACTGATATCTTTTCCACTGTACAACAGTGACACCAAGTGGTGAGACTGTATATACACTTTTATTTTCTTTTTTTTACCTGTTTTACAAACAATGATGTGGCAGTGAGGAATGTATGATGTCATATTTGGTGCCAAAAACACTGAGGGGTGATGGTATAAATATGTTATCACTGTTTGCAAGCATTAATCCTTGAAAAAGGCCCCAAGATGGGTCGAAACGTTGGACACCTATGCTAATAAAAACTTTTTGATTCACAAACTACTTGGAGTGCGGCTCTATCCAACTGATTTGCATAATTGCCTAGACTCCTGAAAGAAGCATGTTGATTTCACCCCCACAATTTACAAAGCAGGGAATATAGGTAAAAATTATTTGTGTGTATATCTATCTATCTATCTATCTATCTATCTATCTATCTATCTATCTATCTATCTATCTATCCTAACTTATGCTTAAACTAAGCACAGATCAACTGCTCTATTTTCTAATGTCTTGCAACAATAAGCATTTACCAAAAGTGAATTACTGTGTTTCAGTGAGCAATAGTAATTCCAGAGCCCAGAGGAATGCCTTTGATGGGCCTGCTGCAAAAGGCCCCAGCGTGTCCAAAGCCCCTAGCATCCCCTCTCGGAGTTTCAGTGAGCCCTATCAATTCCAGGGCCCAGAGGAAAGCCTTGGATAGGCCAGTAACTCTCACTGCTTTGGCATTCATGCCTGGCTATAGGGGGGACTTTGGCCATATTCTATCACTGCTGCAAAGGACCCCAGCATGTTTAAAGCACCTAGAATCCCCTCATCTGGTTTTATTGAACCCTAGCAATTCCAGGGACCAGAGGACAGCCTTGGATGGGCCAGTAACTCTTACTGGTCTGACATTTATGCTGGGCTGTAGGGGGACCTTAGACCATTTTCTGTCACTGCTGCAAATGACCTCAGTATTCCAAAGCACCCAGCATCCCCTCACTGGGCTTCAGTGAGCAAAAGCAATTGCTGGACCCAGAGGAAAACTTTGGATGGGCCAGCAACTCTCACTGCTTTGTCATTCATGCCTGGCTGTAGGGGGACCTTAGACCATTTTCTCTCACTGCTACAAAGGACCCCAGCATGTCCAAAGCACCTAGCATCCCCTCACTGGGTTTCAGTGAGCCCTAGCATTTGGTACATTTGGTACCATTGTTTTTATAAGGTATGCACGTATGTAGTCTAATTCCCTGGACTTGTCTGGAGTCAGGTGGTTAAAGGGATACTGTCATGGGTAAAAAAATTTTTTTCAAAATGAATCAGTTAATAGTGCTACTCCAGCAGAATTCTGCACTGAAATACATTTCTCAAAAGAGCAAAGAGATTTTTTTATATTCAATTTTGAAATCTGACATGGGGCTAGACATTTTGTCAATTTCCCAGCTGCCCCTGGTCATATGACAACTGGGGGTACTTTATTTAGGCCCCAACTCACCAAAGGCTTCCTCATAGGTTTCAGTGAACAGTATTCTCTGGAATTCCTGCTTCGTAAAATTCTCCCCTTGTGTAGAAACAGATCTGGGGTTACCGTCATGCATAGCCTCTGTTCTCAGGATTATTCAAGTTTGATGGGGGGTGCTGGTACAATAAAGGAGATTATATCCCCAAATATACAAAAGTCCAGAAAGTATCTGCACTCTATCCCTTCAGGTTTGTGGTGGGTGCTGGGTCAAAGTTATGACATATAATCTTCAAAAATGGATCCGCACTCCAAACAATTCAATCAAAGTGATTTTTATTGAATTATCACTCACGTGTCCAACGTTTCAGCCCACATTAGGGCCTTTATCAAGGATAAGTGTAAGTGATTATGTGGATACTTAAATACAAAAAAGTGGGCATACAGATAACATCATTACCAATTAATGCAAATGAGCAATTGTGGTTACATATTCAATTGGAGATTATTTGTGTTTTAAAACCGTGCCACAAGATGTCGCTATTTTCACATTTTCTTTTTGTGTGCTGTTCAATTAATGCAGTGTAACGTGTTCAAAAAGTTATTCCAAACTCCTATAATCATAAGTGAATTATTGCACATAAAGAAAATAAAGAAAAATAAAGTGTCTTACTAAAACTCTTGATAGTCTGTTTACTTTGTCCCAGTGCAACAGAACTACAATCAACATCTAAAAAGAAAAAGAAACCGTAACAATGTTACATACAATGTTGCTTATCTCTAATAAATTTTGTTGCAAATTTACAGTTACACTTGTCTTGTGTAGTTATTTTGTTTGCTGCTGTGGAACAGGGGAGATAATTTTATTTAGGTCAGGAAGCAATCCAGAATTAACTGCCCATTTGGACCCTTGAGTGTCACGCAATCCAACTCATGGATCCAAAAGGCCTCTTTCCTTAAAAGTGCATTATCACAATCTCCTCCTCTGGATTTTCTTAAGATTTGTACGATGAGCAGATAAACAGGCACAAAGCAGAGCTCCTATCGTTCAAGAGCGCCAAACGACTGCGGGTGATCCAGGACTACAAGGAGAACTCCGTGCACTGCTGGCAGCAGGGAACAGAAGCAAGGCGATGCAGGGGAGAATGGAGATCGTGATGATCCCCAGCGCGAACGGTAACCAGCGCAGCATCAGAGAGCGAAGGGGAAGCAAGCACACGAGGATCGCCCAACACACAGGTTCCTTTTTTGGGGGAGCGCCAAGGCAACAACAGAGATCCAGGAAAGCCAGGAAATGCCCAGGCAGATGCACGACTGCAGCGACAACGTACTCAAAGGAGGAAGAGCTGATATCTGCACACCAGCTTACAGGCCCTGAGATATCGCTACTTCGGAAGGGGTTGGGATTTGTTCCGATGGTGAGTGGAAATGCTTTTACTCACATTATTGATAACTATAAATTTTCACGACAGTTGAGACTTAGAGAACGCTCTGGGGGCATGGTGAATCCACCACAGAGTGCCATATGCACAGAAATGGCTAACAGTGACTTAACTATTAACCCTTTAGACTCTGCACCTTCCCGGCAAGAGATGGCTAGCCAGAGTGAAGTAAACATTTAACCGCATGTTGAATCTGGACATGTCTGCTTATCACAAATATAAGCAGAGATGGAGGGGTAATCTTACGATGGTGAAAAGGGAGGCTATGAAATCTCTTAAAGGGAACAAAGACATTATAATTAAAACAGCCAACAAGGGTGGAGGAATTGTGATATTGGACTACGGCTACTACAAACAGGAGCTTCTAAGTCAATTGTAAGACATATCAAAATATCAAAAATTGTCGACTGATCCTACGGATAAATTCAGGGGTGAACTAGGCAGTATTTTGAAAATAGCAGTAAATAATGGCTGGATTACTGATGATATGTATAATTACTTTTTTACCACCAAACCCTGTTCGGCTAGTAATATATACACTGCCTAAGGTTCATAAGAATGCCCAGCGGCCACCGGGGCGACCCATAATTTCGTCCACAGGATCATTGAATGAAAGCATAGCCGAGAATCTGGACGATATATTGCAACCATGCATCCAAAATATATTTGGTTATGTGAAAGACACCAACGATTTTTTACAGGTCATACAAAGTATCAATCTTGAAACTATGCATATGATATTAGTGACGATGGATGTACAAAGCCTCTACACGTGCATCCCACATGATGCTGGTGTCGAGGCAGTACGAGAGTTGGTCACTAATAATTTGATGTATAAAGGGCCTCCAATTGAGTTTTTGCTTGCACTATTACAATTTGTTCTGTACAAAAACTACTTTAAATTTGAAACCAATTTTTACATACAGAGTACTGGGACGGCAATGGGATCCAAAGTGGCCCCAGCGTATGCAAATGCATACATGTATAAATTTGAGAAGGATAATATACTGAGCCATCCCCTATTCAGACAATTTGGGGCCTTCTATAGAAGGTATATCGACGATTTGTTCTTTGTATGGCTGGATCCTCTAGTAGACGTAGAAACAATGGTGGAGCAATTGAATAATTTGGAGAGCCCAGGAAAATTCACTATGCAATATGACCCACAGCGTATGCATTTTTTGGATGTAGAAGTATATAAAGATGGGGATACCCTGCAAACGTGCATTTATACCAAACCATAATATAATGCATCAAGGAACACCTTGATGCATTATCATAGCAATCACCCTAGACATTTGATAAACTCTCTCCCAAAATCGCAAATGCTTAGAGTTGTGCGAATTGATAGCGTCCTAGAAAAAAGAGAAAAAGATTTGATGAGTATGCAAGCTAAGTTTCAAGAGAGAGGATATCCAAAGAAATTACTGACAGACACTAGGAATTGGGCACTTTCACTTAATCACACAGAAATTATGAGAGAACAGTCAAAAAAGAATCGTCATGAGAAAATAGATAAAAAAGATCTTTATTATGTCAGTCAGTATAATGTAAATAGTGTATCTGTTAAAAAAAGTGTGATGAAACATTGGCCCATAGTAACTTCAGATGAAGTTATTGCCAGGAATTTGCTGACAAAACCTAAATTTAGTTATAAAAGGGGCAGTAATCTGAAGGAGATCCTAAGTACCCTCGGATAAAATGGACAAATATCAAATCTTAAAAAAAACACACTTTTTATCAGAAAGACCAGGGGAATACAAATCTGTGGGATGCGTGATGTGTGGAACCCTAATACAGGGCCAGCACTTCACGCATCCACGCACAGGTAAAAGATACACCATACGACAAAGGATGACATGTAATTCCTCGATGGTAATATACATAATTAAATGTCCCTGTGGGCTTGTATATTGCGGCAAAACTGTCAGACAGCTGAAGGAACGTATTTCTATGCACAGGGCAAGCATACGAGCGGCCCTAGATCCCGATAGGGTGGAGAAATTGAAAAATAAGAAACAGGACATCTCCCAGCAACCAGTGGCGAAACACTGGGCTGAGGCAGGGCACAGTGCTGCAACGTTTCAATGCATGCCCATCGAACAAATCTTAAAATCCAGAGGAGGAGATTGTGATAATGCACTTTTAAGGAAAGAGGCCTTTTGGATCCATGAGTTGGATTGCGTGACACCCAAGGGTCTAAATGGGCAGTTAATTCTGGATTGCTTCCTGACCTAAATAAAATTATCTCCCCTGTTCCACAGCAGCAAACAAAATAACTACACAAGACAAATGAAACTGTAAATTTGCAACAAAATGTATTAGAGATAAGCAACATTATATGTAACATTGTTACAGTTTCTTTTTCTTTTTAGATGTTGATTGTAGTTCTGCTGCACTGGGACAAAGGAAACAGACTATCAAGAGTTTTTAATCTGCAATTTTAGTAAGACACTTTATGTGGGCCGAAACGTTGGACACGTGAGTGATAATTCAATAAAAATCACTTTGATTGAATTGTTTGGAGTGCAGATCCATTTTTGAAGATTATATATATATCATGATAAATGGACCCGCACTCCAAGATTTTTCGTTATTCTTTATTCACAAATGCATATCCAATGTTTCAGTCCCATTGGGACCTTTCTCAAGGATAAATGGCATGTGTACAAACAAGTGCTTAAATCCCTTTGTAAATTGGCGCCAATAATGAAGTCATAGCTAGAAAAAAACCCATAGTTATCAATCAAAACATTTGTACAGAAATAGAGGTAATACATACAATTCGGTCAGCAGAAGGAGTGCTCAAAACAGTGATGCAAGTGTAAAAAGTATCCATTCAGGAATAGTCCATGAAAAAATCTGTAAGTTCATACAAATGCGTTACATTGTTGCAGTATTAAAAAAATATGAAAAAAAGTTTATACACCACTTGTTTTCAATGTAATTATTTTCATTAAAGTCAAATACTTATAATCCACAATATTTCATTCACAATAAAGATACAATCTACAAGTATTGGTGCTTATTTCATATCTGCAATAGTTAAAGAGAGAAATCTTTCAAGATAAGAAAACAACAGTACTAACTGTCCATTGAGACCTTAAAGGGATACTGTCATGGGAATTTTTTTTTATCAAATCAGTTAATAGTGCTGCTCCAGCAGAATTCTGCACTGAAATCCATTTCTCAAAAGAGCAAACAGATTTTTTTATATTCAATTTTGAAATCTGACACGGGGCTAGACATATTGTCAATTTCCCAGCTGCCCCAAGTCATGTGACTTGTGCTCTGATAAACTTCAATCACTCTTTACTGCTGTACTGCAAGTTGGAGTGATATCACCCCCTCCCTTTTCCCCCCCAGCAGCCAAACAAAAGAACAATGGGAAGGTAACCAGATAACAGCTCCCTAACACAAGATAACAGCTCCCTGGTAGATCTAATCTAACACTCAATAGTAAAAACCCACGTCCCACTGAGACACATTCAGTTACATTGAGAAGGAAAAACAGCAGCCTGCCAGAAAGCATTTCTCTCCTGAAGTGCAGGCACAAGTCACATGACCTGGGGCAGCTGGGAAATTGACAAAATGTCTAGCCCCATGTCAGATTTCAAAATTTAATTAAAAAAAATCTGTTTGCTCTTTTGACAAATGGATTTCAGTGCAGAATTCTGCTGGAGCAGCACTATTAACTGGTTCACTTTTTTTTTTTTTGTCCTCCCTTTCTGGATCCAAGGCAGCCTTAATGCTTGATCTGTGCATGCCTATATGCTCTTTAAGCATCCTCACAGTCTTACCGCAGTAAATTAAACCATAGGGGCACTTAATAATATAGACCACAAAGGTGGTTGTGCAGGTCATTCTGTGTCGAATGTCATATCTTTTGCCCGTATGTGGGTGTGTGAAATGATTAACTAGAATCAGACTACTGCACATCACGCAGCCTGAACATCTGTACACTCCTAAACGTGGTGATAGAAAGTGCTGTGCCTGCGGGCTAGAATATTTATCTGTGGGGTCTGAGGGGCTTAAAATTTATTTTAATGTAATACATATCTCTTTCATCATCATTTTTAGGGGCAGTATTGGCTTCAAGCAAAACTGTCTCTTGATCAAGACTTAATGCCCATTCCCTGGCAGTATTAATCAGTGCATCTGGATAACCTCTAAGCAGGAATTTATTACACATAGTGTTTACATCCTCCACCCTCTTGTCCTCATCGCTATTAATCCGAATTACTCTCAACAGCTGGGATTTGGGTAGCGAGTCTAGTAAATGCTTTGGGTGATTGCTTTGATAATGCACTAGTGTATTCCTGTCAGTAGGCTTTACATGTATGCATGTCTGTAGTGTGTTATTCACTTTATATATTTAAACATCCAAAAATTCGATGCTAGCTAGACTGTAGTTTAACGTCAACCTTACAGGGCTAGCCAGACTATTCAAATGCTCTACCAGAGACTCTAACTGCTTAGCAGGGCAAGACCACACAAAGAACATGTCCTCGATATAGCGCCTATAGAAAGTGCCATATTTTCTGAACAACGGATGATTTAAAGGGATACTGTCATGGGAAAAAAAATTTTTTTCAAAATGAATCAGTTAATAGTGCTGCTCCAGCAGAATTCTGCACTGAAATCCATTTCTCAAAAGAGCAAACAGATTTTTTTATATTCAATTTTCAAATCTGACATGGGGCTAGACATTTTGTCAATTTCCCAGCTGCCCCAAGTCATGTGACTTGTGCTCTGATAAACTTCAATCACTCTTTACTGCTGTACTGCAAGTCAGAGTGATTTCACCCCCTCCCTTTTCCCCCCCAGCAGCCAAACAAAAGAACAATGGGAAAGTAACCAGATAGCAGCTCCCTAACACAAGATAACAGCTGCCTGGTAGATCTAAGAACAGCACTCAATAGTAAAAACCCATGTCCCACTGAGACACATTCAGTTACATTGAGAAGGAAAAACAGCAGCCTGCGAGAAAGCATTTCTCTCCTAAAGTGCAGGCACAAGTCACATGACATGGGGCAGCTGGGAAATTGACAAAATGTCTAGCCCCATGTCAGATTTCAAAATTGAATATAAAAAAATCTGTTTGGTCTTTTGAGAAATGGATTTCAGTGCAGAATTCTGCTGGAGCAGCACTATTAACTGATTCATTTTGAAAAATTGTTTTTTTCCCATGACAGTATCCCTTTAAGATATGTTCATTTTCATACATGTACATGAAAGCATTAGCGTATGCAGGGGCTACCTTAGATCCCATAGCTGTCCTTGTTCGCTGCAAGAATAACTGCTTTTCGAATTTGAAGTAATTCTTATACAAAATAAAGTGCAGCAAGGACAAGATGAATTCACATGGGGGCCCTTTATAATGCCGGACTCAGTTCCCTGTTCATGCGGTATGCATGAGTACAGGCTCTGCACATCCATTGTCACTAAGATTAGCTCAGATGCAGGTATATCGATACTTCTTACAACTTTCAAAAAGTCATTTGTGTCCTTTAAGTAACTGCCTATTTGCTGTACACATGGCTGAAGGTGATAGTCCACAAATTCTGCAATTCTCTCATTGAGAGAACCATTGGAGGATATTATTGGTCTCCCTGGGGGGGCCTGCAGATTTTCGTGCACTTTAGGCAAGGTGTAAATTGCCGGTCTGACTGGAAATTTAGGCAAAAAGTATTCAAACATGGTTTTAGAAATAAACCCATCTCGTAATCCATTTTCTAATATTCTCTTTAATTCAACATGAAAGGAATTTGTGGGGTCATGTGTCAATTTCTCATAATTGGTGATATCATTCATCTGGGACTACACCTCCCCCTTTATCTGCTTTTCTAATTATTATATCTTTATTAGCTTTTAGGGATTTAAGGGCATTTCTGTGTTCCAATGATGTTACCCCTACATTTATTTTTTGTTTTATACAGATGGAGCCAGAATGGATGGTACATCTGACACGCTGTAATGTTACATAAGCAGCAGCAAGTGCGTTGTGCTGCATTTCCTCATCGCATTTATCGCGTTTACCAGCATGTCATACCAGTTGTGGCCACTAGATGTCAAGGGCTAGCTAATGCAATCCATACCATACACATTACATGTGGTGGTTTAGTGGATTAAGTCCCTGCCTTTGACCAGTGTGTTTAGTGTTCAATCTCCAAAGTATGTTTTTTTTTTCCCCCTCTAATTTATGTTAAAAAGTAAAATTTTCATTTTAATAGAGCCTTTATTAAATCCTATTATATTAAGACACACAAGGATTGATAAGACATAGTGGCATCCTGAATGTACACTATCAGGGTATAGATGGAGCCAGAATGGATTGTCTGTCTGTCTGGCATGCTGTAACAGATCAAGTTGAATGCGCTCGTCGCGTTGAGTGCAGGGAACCACGATGTCCCAACGTTAAGAAAAGCTAGAATCTAAATTACTAATAAATGAATGAGCATTGTGATTATAATTCTAGGCTTTAGTAATGTGCATAGTACTGCATTAAAATACTTGGTTGAGTACTTTCCCCCATAAAAACAAATAAATAATAATTAAAAAAAAAAAAAAGCATACATATATGTTTTATAGAACCCCTGACAGTTTCTACATGTCAGAGGCTTCATAGCCTTGTGGTTAAGTGAATGTACTTTGGAGGAGAAGGTCATAGGTTCAAATCCTGCATTTTCTTTTCCCCCTTATAATTCACAATCATGATTTTTTTTTTGGGTGGGTGGGACACTGCCAAATCAATGGAAATAAATGGATGGGCATTGTGGTTAGGTAAATGACCTAAGAAGGGCAAGGTCATGGGTTCAAGTCCTGCATCTTTATTTTTATTTTTTAAACTTCATACTGTTAAATGTTCCACAGTGTTTGTATTCTAACAGTTGATTTCTCTCTGACCAAAGCTGCTGGGGCCACCTATTGTTTGACCTGGGACACCCTGGATGATAAATATCCTGACACCTGGGTCTGTGTTAGGAGGGGGGTTTCTCTGCAGTGCCACGTGAGCCCCTGACTGCTGGTTTATGTTTTTGATATTTTCACCACCTTTGTCACCAGACTGCATTTGTCGGCCAGCACAGTGTATGTGATCTCTTGCTTCCTGGTGTACTGAGATTACAAAAACCACCACTCTGTCCCCTTCCCCATGCTAAGGAGAGACCTCTAAATCCATCCCATTCCCCCCCTATAATTTATATTCACATGCTCATTGATTTTTTGGGGGGAGGACACAGCTGGAAGTAAATGTAAATGTTGCATGTTTTGACACGCCATTGAAACTAATAGCAGGTCGCGGCCTACCAGAAACAGGATGGGGATCGACTGGTCGACCGCGATTGACATCCTGGGCCCCCCTGCCATAGACAGTCACTATTTAGTGTACTGCTGGGGGGCTGTTTGGGACTCTGTTTACTTGAAATTCCAGGGCATATTAAATCACAGTCTGGACATGGTATTTTCTTCTCCTTTAAAGGACCAGTAACATCAAATTTTAAAAAAAAAATTGTTAGTAAACAGCAAAAAAAAAAACACCAACACAAATTAAAGTTTTTGTCCTCTTCACAAAAGGCCACAGGGCAACAATCTATTGTTTGGCGCTGGATTTCTCCTCCCTGGCTCTATCCCATATTCTGACAGTATGTGAAGGAGCTATGGTCCTTGGTAAGAAGCAGGCAGAGCTGGGCCAGTGGAGGTGTAAAAGCCTGGCGATTGGTCTAGTGGGTCTAAGTCCAAGAAGAAGAATCTTGCGAGTCTGTGAGGAACGAGGCCGTTCAAGTGAAATCTCTCTCCCTTGTCAGTGATTTCTGGAAGAAGCTGTGGTAGTGGAGGCGGCGGAGGGAGCAGCGGATCAATGTCGGCCGCCTCCCCCTTTGCTAATAGTACTCTGTGTACTAAGTTATTTCTTAATAAAGGATTTACGATTTTAAACTTTAATTTGTATTGGTGTTTTTTGTTGCTGTATACTTATGATTTTTTTTGATGTTACTGGTCCTTTAACAGACCTTCCCCCCAACAAAAGTCCTGCATATGTAAACACTGTAATATAAACAAACCCTTGTGCTTTTTAAATGAGCTGAGGGCATTTAATGGTCAGTACTTTGCTAAGATACAATTAGTACAAAGCTCCTAGACTCAATAACAGGAATGCACAATTAGGGTCCAAACAACGAGGAAGGAGTGGGGGTTGGGTGCTATACTATACCATGTGCTAATTAGGGAAGTGTCAGACCATTCAAATTGATTTACAAGGCCTTCAATTCTTTAAACAGAGATTCACCTAAGATTAAGGGCTCATACAGACAAGCAGATTCTAGCTATCTGTATAACAGAGCATTCTGTCCCAGTGGCCCTGCCTGTATATAGAGTATAAGGAGTTGCAGGCTAAGGAGCAGTAGGGTCTGTGAAGATCTGAGAGTCCGATCGTTAAGCCCACTATGTCTAAAACATCAGCTGTTTCATCTAACGATATGGCGGGTAAGACATATGTTACCGAGCATGCTGCTGATCAAGTGGTAGTTAATGTTGCTAATATTGTAACCCCTGATTCAGAAATAATATTGTCTTTTGAAAGTGGGAAGGGGGGATGTGCTCCCTAAAGTTATAGAATGTTTGCCTGAGGCAAGTGCAGAGGAAGGGGGTATGCTTGCGGGTATGGAGGTTGAATTTCGCATCAGGGGGGTGGTCCATTGGAGGACACTGTAGTTCATATGAGAGGGGTAAATTTGGTTATGTCTGAACAGCCTGTGGCTATGAATCCTTTGGGGGGAGAGAATGCAGGAGGTAATTCTGGTGCGCAGCTGAAAATTGCTGGGAATGAGGAATGTGCCAGTGGTGGTAGAGAGGGCGATGTGGATGTGAGAGTGTCCCGTATAAAAGCGCCTCAAGAAAGTGTGTGGGGAGTCCCCTTAGATGCTGCTGCGTTGGCAGAAGGGAATGATATTAAAGAGAATGTGGATGGTGTGGAAGTTCTGCCCAGAAGGGTAGCAGGCTCTGTATCTAGAGATAAAGTACAGCATTTAGACTATGCTGGGGCTGTAATAGGGAATGTGGATCGTGGGAGTCATGTGGAAGGGCATGATGTAGGGGCGATGTGCGCCCGGGGACTTCCGCAACAGTTCATCATGGTCGCGTGGGTCAGATTGGTTCCCAGAGAAGAAGTAGAGTGTACCCAGTTGACCCTGGCAGGCGCAGGCATGCAGTACGGCTTAGGTGGGTAGGGGAAGGCTTGCCTCCTGATACAAGAGTAGTTATGGATAAAGTACTGGAAATGGGTTTTACAGCCGAAGATCTCAACTGCTTTGTCCATAACAGTGTATTTAGAGATTACTCAATAAGTTTTGTTAGGCCACAGGAGTTGGATACATTTTGGTTCATTTTTAAGCAAATGGAGTTAGTCGGTTCTTTTGAAGGGTTTGAGGCAGTGACAGTGTCTAGACCCTCGGTGGTTAAGGTCAAAATAATCTTAGATAATGAGTCCATCCCTCCCTCAGACCTTAAGGTTTGGATAAGTAGATATGGGAAAGTGGTAGAAGATCTTGAAAAAGACATAGGGTATAAGGGTGTGTGGACTGGAGGATGGTGGACGCGAATGCGCCTTAAGGTGGTAGGACATGTAACTCAGCATATCCCCAATTCCGCGTACATTGGCAGAGATTTGATCTATTGCTCTTACCCAGGCCAGCCGAGGGAGTGCTGTAAATGAGGGTCAACCAGACATTTAAGCATTAGTTGTGATGTGCTTAAGAGTGCCATGTGCCTTGATGTAGGCCATGTAGCTAAGACTTGTCCCAAGAGTATACGTTGTAATTTGTGCAGAGAACTTGGCCTTGCTTACGGCTCTTGCCCCTCATCTTGGCACAAGATAGATGAGGAGTTTCATGCTCAATGGGATGAAGCTCAAGTGGAAGAAATTGTTCAAGTTGAGGTTGTTGAAGAAACACAGTTGTCTAAGGAGTCGGGCTCGGAGGCAGATGAGGAAGATCTAGGGCCGGCTTTTGTCTCCCTTGTACACCTTCTTTCTCCTCTACTTTCTTCTTTTTCAGGCTGGGACCCTATCGGGGTGCCTCAGAGAGGAAGAGGAGGAGGGTGTCAGAGAGGGAGGCCTACTCCTCAGTGGAAAAGAGGGTCTCAGGGTCCTTTGAGATCAGGATCCTCTCAGCCTGACACAAACAGGATAAAGAAAAAGGTTGTAGGTAAGCCTGGCTCCTTTCCAGCGACAGGTGGTTTGTCAAGCAAGGAGAGAATTAGGAGAGTGGAAAGGAGTGTGAAGACTACCCTTGTTGAGTGGGTCAAGGTGGGGAAGAAAGGGAGTCTGGACCCTTCAAGAGGTAGTGAGGTCTGTAGGAGAAGGGACGAGGCTTTATCAGTTGATACCTCAAATAGATATGGGCCTCTGTCATGGAGGGAGAGGGTAGAGTTAGAGGAGGAGAGTCAGGACGAAAAGAGGAGTAAAGGCGTATGCATGAAGAGGATATAGAATCCTGTGTGCCTGGTTCCTCAGATTCAGAGTTTGAGGATATTGGCCCAGAGGAGCTCGGGCAGGGGGAGCAGGCTTGTCCCCCGGCCTGCAGCCCGACTGGGAGTTCCAGGAGCTCGGGCAGGGGGAGCAGGCTTGTCCCCCGGCCCTGCAGCCCGACTGGGAGTTCCAGGAGCTCGGGCAGGGGGAGCAGGCTTGTCCCCCAGCCCTGCAGCCCGACCGGGAGTTCCAGGAGCTCGGGCAGTGGGAGCAGGCTTGTCCCCCGGCCCTGCAGGCCGACCGGGAGTTCCAGGAGCTCGGGCAGGGGGAGCAGGCTTGTCCCCCGGTCCCCGGCCGCCTGTCTGACCGGGAGCTCCCGGAGCCCGGGCAGGGGGGAGCGGGCTCGCCCCCCCGCCGCCCCGGAAAGGCGCCTATTTTTTCGATGAAGACGGATTCGCCCGCCCCTGCCGGGGAGCGGAGCTGGCGGCCCGGCCTCTCGGGCCCCCCGCACGGCGCCTCCATGCTACGCTTTTTTGGCATGTGCGGGCAGGAAGATAGGGGGAGACCGGCTCTCGGCGCGACGGGCGCCCGAAAAAAGAACCGGGGCGTTTCCTGCCCCGGTCCCCGGTCTCGGAAGACTCCGCGGCCGAGTCCCGCTCCGGCGGGGAGGGCCCTCTGCCCGGCCAACCCCCCGGTGGGGAGGCCGCTACACGGGCAGGGAGGCTCCCTCCCACCTCGCCCCAGGCGCGGTCCGCCGGGCCGTCCGCCGCCCCGGCGGCCGGGGGCGCCCGCACCCCGTGAGTTCCCCAGCCACTGTCCGACCCCGGCAGGCGCCCGAAGAAGGCCCGGACAGGCGGGGAGCCCGCCCTGGGGGACTCCGCTCCCCCGGCCGCGGACTCCTCTCCCCTGGCCCGGCCGAGCACCCCGTTTCACCCGGCCTTTCGCCAGAGACCCAGAAAGAGAAGACGGAAAGAGGAGTAGTCCACGGCCCCCCACCGCCGCCCCCCCTCCCCGGGGGAAGCGGCCGGCCGGGAGTGGGCCCCCGCCCCGGACAGGAGGCCCGGCCGCCGGGAGCGCCAAGGGGACCCGGTAGCGCTGGGCCCGGAAGGTGGCTACCTGGTTGATCCTGCCAGTAGCATATGCTTGTCTCAAAGATTAAGCCATGCACGTGTAAGTACGCACGGCCGGTACAGTGAAACTGCAAATGGCTCATTAAATCAGTTATGGTTCCTTTGATCGCTCCATCTGTTACTTGGATAACTGTGGTAATTCTAGAGCTAATACATGCCGACGAGCGCTGACCCCAGGGATGTGTGCATTTATCAGACCAAAACCAATCAGGGGCCCCCGCGCCCCGGCCGCTTTGGTGACTCTAGATAACCTCGGGCTGATCGCACGTCCCTGTGACGGCGACGATACATTCGGATGTCTGCCCTATCAACTTTCGATGGTACTTTCTGCGCCTACCATGGTGACCACGGGTAACGGGGAATCAGGGTTCGATTCCGGAGAGGGAGCCTGAGAAACGGCTACCACATCCAAGGAAGGCAGCAGGCGCGCAAATTACCCACTCCCGACGCGGGGAGGTAGTGACGAAAAATAACAATACAGGACTCTTTCGAGGCCCTGTAATTGGAATGAGTACGCTTTAAATCCTTTAACGAGGATCTATTGGAGGGCAAGTCTGGTGCCAGCAGCCGCGGAGTACAGACGTGTTCTAAGTGAGCTCCTGAGTATCCTAGTTCTTTGGCACTATTTCCCCTGTGATGAGCGGTGAAAGCCTGGGGAAGGAGAGGCCCTCTGGGGGTGAGAGCCCTGGAAGGTGGCCTACCCTACAGCCTTCATCTGAGGCATATCTATCCCAGACCCATTCTACAGCTAGGGGGTCTGATGTTTCCTTTGACCCTGCAAAACGTCCTGGGGACGAGGGGTTTGCCCTGAGCCTTGCAAAAGGCTTAACCATGCTGGAAAGGAAAAGACGAGAAATTTCAAAGCTTAAGTCTTTATTAAAAAGTAACATTTCTACTTGTTCCAGACTCAACAGCCTGGCCCGTCCAAAGAGGAAGGTGGAAATACAACGCCAGCAGCAGGAGCTCCGGGACCTGGAGGCCGAGTTAGCCCTCCTAAGCGAGGGTGTCGGAGCGATGCAGGAACGGTATGCAAATAAAGACAGGTTCCTCCTGGAAAAGAAAGGGAGTGCGATTTCTGCTGGGGAGGAGGCTGCAGGAGCTGTTCCAAGGCCCAATGCATCTGGAGATTCCATGCTGGAGGGCGGGCAGAGAGATGGCCAGAGCCGCGAGTCATCACCAGGGTCAGCGTCACAAGGGATTTCAGGCATGCTTAAGGAAATCCGATCGGTGGAATCCCCGGAGCATCTGCGCGCTGACCTAATGGTCTTTTCGGCTGAGGAAATTGAGACCATCAACCCGGAAGAGGTCGTCCCTAAAGGAAAAAAAGGGAAGAAAAAGGAGAGAAAAGAAAGTAAATTCGTCCAGGAATCGAGCGAGAGCGGGGCTGAGGAGGCAGCTGCAGGCAAAATGGCGTCCTCGCAAATATCCTTGGCATCCGCGTGTAGACTGACGCAGTGCAAAGTGCGCCTCAGCCCTGTTAAACCTGGTTCGTCCCAATGGCACACCCAAGCGGGTCGCGAGTCAATGACAGCGGAAGAGGAGGAGTTCCCGCCATTGCCGGAACCCGGAAGCGCACCGGAGAGGTCAAAAGGGGGCAGTCCGTGTCGGTCCGGCCTTTCTGTATTCGACGAGCAGAGTGAGAAGTTGCGGGAGAGTGGTGAGGAGTACCCGCGAAGCAGGGTGTCCCAGCAGAATGAGGAGAAGGGGGCCAAGTCGGGATTGGAGGGCCCGAAGATTGCTTCCTCATCTGCGAGTCCTATCGGCGTCCGCCTCAAACCGCCGGTCTTGCGGTTCCAGCCACACACCGCTCAGGGCTCTGAGCTTCCTACAAATGTGCTGGGGACTGCGTCATTGGGTACAGTATTGCATCCACTGTCTGTAAATTTAAGTACCCCACTGTCTAGCGTTATTAATGTATGTAAGCAACCGGAAGTTTCTGTTATCTTATCCCCTCTTGTACCAATGCCTGATTTGATTAAGCAGATAGAATGTGAATCTCCTCCTGTGGCTGTGGGGGGTGTTTTGTGTGACGAATCTTCTCTTCCTAAAGCTAAAACATCTTTGCCTACTACAGTTGGGGGTATTGCCTCAGTGACTCAGCCTGCTCTCCCTAGTTCTGGGGTCTCTGTTCCCACCACTTCTGTCCCAAGTCCCGTGGTTCCTATCTCTACTGCTTCTGTTTCTACCTCTCTAACTGGGTCAGGTAAGAATATTGAGCCCCCTGGTGTAAATGAGGATGGATCTGTGGGACTGGGTCCCTCGGGAACAGGGGGTAATTACGGTGCAGCACTGAAGGGGTCGATTAAGTCCAAAGGCCTACAGGCTAGGGGTTCCCAGGATAGGGGTGAGGCACGCTCTAGCGGGGGTCCCCCCAGAAGGGGCCGGGTATATCCTGGCCAGCCGTGACATTGCTGGAAGTGTGGGTCGACAAGGCACTTGAGCATCAGTTGTGATGTTCTTAAGGGCGCCATGTGCCTTGGTGTAGGCCATGTGGCTAAAGTTTGCCCGCAGAGCATTAGGTGTAATCTGTGCGGAACGCTTGGACATCCTTATGGCAATTGTCCCTCCTCATGGCATAAAATCGATGGAGTTTCAAGTGCAAAATGGGGATGTGGCTGCCGGGAGAGAGGGGGAGGAGGAGGGAGTGAGAGTCCAGGACCCCCCCAGGAACCCCCCCAGGTAGCCAAAGGTCCCTCATTGCTCTCCGTTAATGCCTCTGTAATTGTGCCCCCTGATGATGGTATTGTTTCTGATCTCTCTTTTGTCTCCCCTGTACCTCTTGTTTCCCCTCTCTCTTCATTCCCTGGGCCTGCTGAAATTAGATCTTCTCAAAGGAGCAGTTCTGGTAGGGGAGGAAAGGCAAGTAGAGGGCGACAGGTGCTGTCTCGGGGTAGGGTCCCTCCTGGATCCACTGCGCTCGGAATGGTCTCTTGCTCAGAGGGCGAACAGGCGGAAATTATGGGCATGAAAAATCCTCCTGTTAGGCGGAGTCGGCCGCAACGCTCCAAGAAAAAAAATCAGAAAGGGGATGTCAGGCTGAGTGAGTGGATCCAGGTAGGGGATAAGGAAAAATCTCCTGGGGCGGCTAAGGCTTCCTTAGAGTCCCACTGTGTTTCTATCTCTAATAAGTTCTCTCCTTTGTCCTGGGGTGAAAGGGTGGAGAGGGAGGAGGAAATTAACATGGAGTTGGAGCGTATGAGGCCAGACGAATGTGATGCAGACCTCAGCTCTGATGGGTGTTCAGGGTTGGAGGAAATTAATCTGGAAGAGGCTGAGCATCTTCCTCTAGGCCTTTCGGCCAAAAGGGAATGTTCAGACGATGACAGAAAGATAAAGAAGAGGGCGGAAACTGCCACATCTTAAACACTCTTTAAATGGCTGTCCCCCCACCAATTAGCCTTGTAACCATTAATGTTGCAAGTGTGAAGTCTGTACGTGCAAGGAATTCGGCCTACTTTTTGCTCTCCCGAATTGAGGCGGATGTTTTATTTTTGCAGGAGACCAGGCTCAACCACCTCCCTGAACTTCACAGGGCCAAAAAGGAGTGGTTGTGTGGGCCTTCTTTTTGGTCTCTTGCGGCTGAGCCTTACAGTGGTGTGGCAATCTTGTTTAAAACCACAAGAGTGACAGTCAAACGAGTGGTTGAGGTAGAGTTGGGGAGATGTATGGTCTTAGACGTCCTATTGGGTGGGTTCAATCTTCGCCTCATTAACATCTATGGGCCACAGTCCAAGGGGGCGAGGAAGGAACTCTTCACCAGGGTTAAGCCCTTTCTTTTTTGGTTATTTTTGGCTGTGATTTTAACATCGTGACTAGGCCAAAAGACAGGAGGTGCATAGCGGGCCGGTTGGGCTATGATAGCATTTCCCTTAATAGTATAGTGAAACAGGCAGGGTTGGTGGACGTGCACATTCAGCATAGTCCCGACCACACTGGGTACACCTTTTTTAGGGGTAGTTGTAGGAGTAGAATAGATAGGTTTTTTGTTAAGGAGGGCTCAGCGGTGTCACCTCCGGAGGTGATCCCTGTGGAGTTCTCCGACCACTGTATGGTGCGGATGTCACTGAATGTCTCAAAGGTTACTCCGAGAGGTAAGGGTCTTTGGCGTCTAAATTCGACCCTCCTGGGGGAGGAATCCTTTTTGGACTTTTTTCAGGCCCAGGAGACTTTAATAGGATTCTGCAGAACTAGGATGGAGTGGTGGGAGATGGTCAAGAAGAGGGCCGCAAAACTCTTTCGAGGCCTAGCGAACAACATCCAGATTGGTAGAGAACACGTCTATCAGTCCCTTAGGAGAAAATTAAACAGGTTGGTTTCCGATGTGGATTCTAGTGGGGAGGTGTCCAGAGTTCGTGCTCTAATAAGGGAGTATCAGTATGACAGATTCTCTTCTTTGGTTCTGGAGAGGGACTACGGGAAATACCATTCACCTGACCCTTTCCAGAACTGTCAGGAGGCTTCTGCCCGCAGATCCATAGGTGGCCTGCGGAACGAGATCGGGGACTTGGAGACTTCGGCCTCTGGGATTCTCGATATTGTTAAGAACTCTCCCGGGCTGACCTGGATTCTTTTCTCGGGGAGACTCGGTTCCAAAGGGATGAGGACATCTCTTTGAGGGTTTGGATGATGGGATAACGGTTGATGAAGTCAGAGAGGCAATAAATGGCTTAGGCCTTAAAAAATCTCCAGGACCAGACGGCTTAACAGCCGAATTTTACAAAACCTTTGTGGATCTCCTGGCCCCTCATCTCATGGAGGTATTTAATTCTGCCCTGGATGAGGGTTTGCTCCCTCACTCCATGAGATGCTCAGCCCTTATTCTGTTGTCCAAAGGTCTTGATCAGACGCGTATTGAGAATTGGCGCCCCATAGCTCTTCTCAATACGGATAGAAAGATTTTGGCAAAGATACTGTTTAATCGTCTTTTCTTTTTTCAGAAAAGCTATTGTCTCATTCTCAGCATTGCACTGTAAAGGGCCGGAGCACATTTTCTGCCGTCCTTGGCATCCGGGAGGTCCTGAAATGGTGTAAGGCGGATGAATGGGGCAAGTATCTGCTGGCGTTGGACCAATCCAAGGCCTTTGATAGGGTTAATCACGAGTACCTCTGGTTGATCCTGAGTAAGTACGGTCTTCCTAGTAAATTCATTTATTGGCTGCAGACTTTGTATCGCAGGGCAGAGAGCTTCCCACTTGTGAATGGTTGGTCTGGTAAGCCCTTCGAGGTCTCTTCTAGGGTGCGGCAGGGGTGTCCTTTAAGTCCTCTGCTATATGCTTTTGCCATCGATCCTCTCATAAGGAGGTTGGATGGAGGAGTGTTGGCGGGGGTCCCTCTGTCTCCTGGAAGGGCTTTGAAGGTTACTGCCTATGCAGACGATGTCACGGCAGTCATCTCCAGTGAAGTGGAGGCTGAGGCCGTGGCTTGTCTGTTGGAGGACTATTCAAGGGCCTCAGGGTCCTTGATTAACAGGAGGAAGTGTGAAGCTTTCTGGATGGGTAAGGGAGCTCCTGCCTATGAGCTCCCGGATGTCTACCCAAGGGCCCAAACCCAAATTAAAATCTTGGGGATCAATTTTTTTCTGGGCGATTACGCAACTCTAATTTGGGAAGAAAAACTGAAGGTCGCAACTACTCTGGTCAATCGGTGGAAAGGTTTTAAGTACTCCTTAAGGGAAAGGGTTGACTTAATCAAAACCTACTTGGTCCCAATTTTCCTTTACGTCAGTTATGTCTGTCTCTTGCCAGAGTCTCTCTATGGTCGGGTCAACAACTTGTTTTTTCAGCTTTTATGGGGAAACAGGACGAACCTCATAAAGAAGAATGTCAGCTACCTAAAAAAGGAAGGAGGGGGGTTTAGATATGATAAACCCCGTGGTATTCTTCGCGAATGCCTTTATTAAATACAACTTTTCCAACCTCCTTTTGGAGAAGCCTCCTTTGTGGGTAGAGATCTTTAGGGTCTGGGTCTCCCCTTACCTGAAGGACTGGTTAGATGGCTGCTTGGCAAAGGGTGTGCGGGCACCTCATGGCGCTCTCCCGTCCTATGTTGTGCTGGGTCTGAAGGTTATTAGGAAGTGGTGTGTGACGGTGGGAGAAATCAGGTCTGCTCCTCAGAGGGAGTTGGACAGGAGGGTCCTGACCTCCTATTTTCATGCATCGCTTGCCTTAAAGGATTGCCCAAACAAGGTTTTGAGATCAGGGCTCTCGTTAGTCAACTCCCCGAGGGTCCCCAACAAGTTAAGCGATATCATTTGGCGGTCTTTCCACGGGAAGCTCTATGTTAATGGGAATCTGAAATACAGGCGTTCTGATGATCGTGGTTGTCCGCGAGAGGAGTGCGGTGGTGCATTGGAAACAATGGATCACTTCCTGCTTCAGTGCCCCTTTAACATGGATGTATACAAACAGGTCTCAATGGCGCTGAAGATCCCATGTCTCTCTGGTTGGAATTACCAGGAGTGGTCTTACGGGGCATTCAGGTGGCAAGGGAATTATGATTTACACACACTGTTTTTAGTTAGTGCTGTCGTCCGCTTTTTCACTTGGAATGCACGGTGTCAGGTTTCTCTTAGGCGCGAGATTTCCCCTCCTCAGGTGGTGGTTAACATGATTCTGGGTGAGCTCGGGAAGTTAAGATCTTTTGAAAAACAGGGGATGGAGGAGGTAACTTGGAGGTCCAAGTGGAGGGGTCTCTGTTTCGATCCTCCTTGATTTATATTGCCTCTCACTGATGTTTTTCAGTTACAGGGTGAGCCTCTCTTTCTTGCTTTTTCACTCCCGTAGATTTTGAAAACATTCTATTTTTATGATTGGGCTCATACTTGGGTACAGTGAGTAGCCTGGGTTCATTATCTTTCTGTCTTAGTCGTGTTTTTTTTTTAGGTTGTTTGTTTTGTTATCTCAAAAAGCCCGTAAAAGTGGCTATGTTTCAGCCTGTAAAAACGGCTGAAACATAGCCCCTGCGTCCGCCTCTCCCCGCCCCGGGTGGTTCGAAGACCCTGTCCGCCTTGGAGGGAAGGGCCGGGAGGGAGCCGGAGGGGAGGGGGGAGACGGCGAGCCCGGGCGGGCGCCGCAGGACCACCGTCCTGTGCCCCCTGCCGGCCCTCCCCCGGCGGCGCGGGGAGCCCGGGCCGCGACCGCCGGAGCAGCAGGCGCCCCGCGCGCCGGTAGCCCTGCCGAGAAAAAAAATGAAACGAACGAGAGCAAGAGCTCGCGACTCTTAGCGGTGGATCACTCGGCTCGAGTGTAGATGAAGAACACAGCTAGCTGCGACAATTAGTGTGAATTGCAGGACACATTGATCATCGACACTTCGAACGCACCTTGCGGCCCCGGGTTCCTCCCGGGGCCACGCCTGTCTGAGGGTCGCTCCGACGTCCATCGCCCCCGCCGGGTCCCGTCCCGGCGCGGCTGGGGTCGTCGCAGGGGCCTGCTCCCCTTTGTCCCCCCAAGGCCAGACCGCCCCGGCGGCTCCCCCCGCCCTCTCCGGGGGCAGCGGGAGCCCCGCAGCCCGGCGCCCGGGCCCCGGCCCGGCCGGCGGCTGTCTGTGGATCCCTTCACGGCTGCCGCCCCGCCGGCGGGAGGAGCCCGGGCCCCCCCCCATCCCGGGGGCTGCACCCCCCACGACTCAGACCTCAGATCAGATGCGGCGACCCGCTGAATTTAAGCATATTACTAAGCGGAGGAAAAGAAACTAACCAGGATTCCCCCAGTAACGGCGAGTAAAGAGGGAAGAGCCCAGCGCCGAATCCCCGCCCGCCCGGTGGGCGCTGGAAATGTGGCGTTCGGGAGACCGGACCCCCCGGCGCGGCTCGGGGGCCCAAGTCCTTCTGACCGAGGCCCAGCCCTCAGCCGGTGGCGGCCCCCGGCGCGGCGGGACCCGGTCTCCTCGGAGTCGGGTTGTTTGTGAATGCAGCCCAAAGCGGGTGGTAAACTCCATCTAAGGCTAAATACCGGCACGAGACCGATAGCGGACAAGTACCGTAAGGGAAAGTTGAAAAGAACTTTGAAGAGAGAGTTCAAGAGGGCGTAAAACTGTTAAGAGGTAAACGGGTGGGGTCCGTGCGGTCCCCCCGGAGGATTCAACCCGGCGGGTCAGCGCCGGCCGGACCGGGCCACTCCGTCGCCCTCGGCCGATCGAAAGGGAGTCGGGTTCAGATCCCCGAACCCGGAGTGGCGGAGACGGGCGCTCGCGGCGGCGGGGTCGCCCAGTGTGGCAACGCAACCGATCCCGGAGAAGCCGGCGGGAGCCCTGGGGAGAGTTCTCTTTTCTTTGTGAAGGGCAGGGCCGCCCTGGAATGGGTTCGCCCCGAGAGAGGGGCCCGCGCCTTGGAAAGCGTCGCGGTTCCGGCGGTGTCCGGTGAGCTCTCGCTGGCCCTTGAAAATCCGGGGGAGAGGGTGTAAATCTCGCACCGGGCCGTACCCATATCCGCAGCAGGTCTCCAAGGTGAACAGCCTCTGGCATGTTAGAGGAGGCTGGAGGAGGCGCCCCGGTGGCCTCCCTCCTCCCGCCCCCCTCTCTCTCCGGCCCCCCCTCGTGGTGGGCTGCGGGGACGGGGGCACGGGGGGACGGGAGCTAAAAGGGAATGCTCGGAGGATGACAGGAGGATAAAGAGGAGGGCGGAAGCTGCTGCATCTTAAACACCCTTTAAATGGCTGTACCCCCTCCAATTAGCCTTGTGACCATTAATCTTGCGAGTGTGAAGTCTGTAAGTGCTAGGAATGCGGCCATATTTTTTCTCTCCCGAGTTGAGGCAGATGTTTTATTTTTGCAAGAGACCAGATTGTGTCATCTGCCCGTGCTCCATCAATCGAAAAAACAATGGATTTGCGGGCCATCCTTTTGGTCTCTTGCGGCCGAGCCTTATAGTGGAGTGGCGGTCCTTTTTAAGACCAATAAGGTTACAGTCAAGTCAACTGATGCAGAGATTATGGCCCTTGTAGAGGAATCAAGGTCCAAAATGAAGATGTTGGTGAAGAACCTCAGCGTCATCCATTACGATTCACAGAAGTCACTACATTTTTTCATCAATTTTCTTGAGTCCGACGGTTGTTTTATTTGTGACAAGCCTGTTGAAGCAGAGGATCCCATTGATAACCCAGTGCCTGATGGTGAAGAGAATGAAGAGGATCATTATGAAGATGATATGGATATAGAGGACCCACTTCTTATGCTGAGGTAAGAGGGCTTAGTGGACTCTGTAACAGTTCTTCTTTCTTGCAGTTAGTCAGGGTCATGCATTCTACCATATTTACATGGCTCGCTCTTTCTTTTTTTCGCATAGCACATCTACCAGCAAGATGTCATCAAAAAAGATTATGGAGGAGGCAGGACTACACAAGAAACATTCAACTGATTCTCCACTGCTCCAGGCATTTAGAGGTTACCTGGAGAAAATATATGCAAAATCCGGAATCAAACACGAGGTACTGATTAATAATGAAATGTTGTTACTGATTTTAACTTTAAATGACAGATGAATTCACAGATAAATAACCTTATTATAACCTTCTACTTTCAGCTTGATAATGTATCAAGATGGCTGCATTTCGTCAACCCAAACTAAGCTTCGGTCAGTTGCATACATAACATTGAGAGGAGCATGCAGTTTTTTCAAGAGATTGGAGCTTCGGCGGCCAGCAAGGCGACAGCTCGTAACTATAGAGGTGGAGTCAAGAAATTTATAAGTTATGTCACCTCAGACCTTCAACTATTGGAAGAGGATCCATCTCTGCGTGGGTCAATTAAATCATTCTTGAAGAGTATGACGGAGGTCCAGAAGTCAACATACAATAAGGAAAAATCTGTGGGAAGGCGAGTCTCGTTAACTGTAGGTGTTATGGTATAGGAAATGACCAAACAGGCAGATCGTAAACCTGTTTACTAAATTTACCTTTTGTATTTCTCTTTTTTAGAAAGTTGACAAATACAAGGGAGTACCAGGAAGTCCTAACCAAAGTACACCAATATTTTGTGGAGATAATTGATCGGGCCAATGTCAAGATTGATTTAGAAGAGAAGGATATGACATCAGTGCTGTTCTACTTAAAGGCGCTCTTGACTTTGCAGCACCTACAGAGACCAAGTGTCATTCAGAACATGACCGTAGGTACTGTTATCTGCAAAAGTTATTAAAATATCTCCCACTAGGGCAGACTTATACTGGTTTAACCCTTTGCCTGCCAAGCACGTACGCTGTACGTTCTGGCAGGCAAGGACTTTAACTGCCAAGAACGTACCTAGTACGTTCTGGCAGAAATCAGTGCTGATCTCTGCATCAGCGTCTTTAGCCGCCTCTGTAGAGACTTAGCAGTGCGGACAGCCCCCTGGGCAACAAGGCTGGGGAGCTGTCATGTCGGTCCTGCAACTTACAAGCTCCTCTGTCTTCCTTCTTCTCTCTGCTTCTCTGGCGACGCCCACGCACTTCCTGGCTGCAGTGACTCATCAGCACACACGCTGCTGAAAGTCTAAAAGATCAGACTCTCCCTCCTGCTCCAGCAACAGTAAGTGGCCTTATTTTATACACTTTTTATACACTACACACACACACACACTACACTTGTATAGATCTAAACAGTTACACAATTAAACACTCATTTTAGTAAAGATTTTATTTTATTTTTTGTAATTTTTTTGTAAAGTTATGTACACTTATTTGCACTTATTTCACACTTATATACACACTGTCACACCACTTTTAGAAGTGTATACACATGTATACACAAAAAACTCACAAAAGAGGGTTTTTTTTTTTTTTTTACTTTTTCATTTCACTAATTTGTGTTTTTTTACCCCTAAAAACCATTTGTTTTGGCAGCATAAATATTGGGTAATCAATTTTGGCTATTCATTATGCTGTTGGATCAGCCATTTTGTTATTTCATTGATTTACACAATTTTTGTGGTTTTATTGCAATTTTATCCCTGCATTATTTTTCCTTAAGCATCTTTAGTATAGTTTTGCTGTTTGGTGCTTTGGTATAGAAAGATATCATCAAGTTATTCATTAGACCTCTGACGTCCATATTTAGGGTGATTTTTCTTTGTACGTAAAACATTGTGTGCGAAAAATGCGGCAAACTTCAACATTTTTTGTAAATTTTCAGAAATGTTGTAAAAACCTCTATGTTTAGAAAAGCTTTGCAGTTTGGTAGTTTGGTGTAGAAAGACGTCTTTATCTTTGTTGGATTCGTCAGAATGTGTACTTTCCAAAAACATTTGGGGGTCTTTGCTGTTAGGAGGGTCTTGAGGCACATAATATGAAGTCAATGGTCTATATTCACAGAAGGCGAATCGGCAGTGGAGAAAACTCATATGCACTATTTTTATTTGGGGTCCGCACATGCCAGCTGCCTTGGTATATCTATGCATATTGGGCATCAAACTGTTCAGTAGAACCTTGGCATCAATATTTATGTTATTTTACAATTGTATGCAAGAAATTGGGTGAGATAAATGCGGCCAATTGCAATATTTTTAGGCGATTTTCAAAAATGTACAAACCGTTGCTTTTATCTCCAAATTTAGGAAAGACTTGCGACTTGGTACTTTGGAGTACAAAGACATGCATACCCATTTTGGGTTTACGGGAATGTGTACTTTCCGAAAATATATGGTTTTCTGGGGCGAACTTACTTTTTTCTACCTTTGCCCCCCCAAAACAATGTAAATGTGTTGATTTTGCAGTACCTGAAATGACAGACCACATGGGAGTCTTCTTTTGGGGCCCCTATATGCCATGTGCTTGGGTACACCTATACATTTTGGGCATGAAACTGTTCAGAGGACCATAAGCTTTCATATTTGGGGTGATTTCTCTTGATACCTAAAAGTATGTGGGTATTACGATGCTGCAGAGTAGAAATTTTGAGGTGATTTTTGGAAATGTCACCGAAATCACCAAATTTAGGAATGATTTGTGGCTTGGTACTTTGTAGTACAAATTAGATTTGTGTGAATACCCAATTTAGTTTCGTGGGAATGTGTACTTTCCAAAAATATATGGCTTTCTGGGGTGAACTTACTTTTTTTTACCTTTGCTGCCCACAAAACTAGGTAAATGTGTTGATTTTGCAGTACCTGAAATGACAGACCATATGGGGGAGGTTCTTAATTTTAGGGCCCCTATATGCCACATGCTTAGGTACACCTATACATATTTGGCATCAAACTGTTCAGAGGACCGGAAGCTTTCATATTTGGGGTGATTTTTCTTGATACCTAAAAGTATATGGAAAATATGATGCTGCAGGTTGGAAATTTTAAGGTGATTTTTGGAAATGTCACCAAAATCAAAAAAATTTAGGAATGGTTTGCGGCTTTGTACTTTGTAGTACAAAGACATGCATACCCAATTTAGATTCGTGTGAATGTGTACTTTCCGAAAATATATGGTTTTCTGGGGTGAACCTACTTTTTTCTACCTTTGACCCCCCCAAAACGATGTAAATGTGTTGATTTTGCAGTATCTGAAATGACAGACCATATGGGGTTTTTCCTTTTGGGGCCCCTGTATGCCACGTGCTTCGGTACACCTATACATATTGGGCATCAAACTGTTCAGAGGATACTAGGCTTTTATATTTGGGGTGATTTCTCTTGATACCTAAAAGTATGTGGGTAATACGATGCTGCAGGGTAGAAATTTTGAGGTGATTTTTGGAAATGTTGCCAAAATCACCAAATTTAGGATTGGTTTGTGGCTTGGTACTTTGGATTACAAAGACATGCATACCCTATTTAGATTCGTGGGAATGTGTACTTTCGGAAAATATATGGTTTTCTGGGGTGAACCTACTTTTTTCTACTTTTGCCCCCCCCCCAAAACGATGTAAATGTGTTGATTTTGCAGTACCTGAAATGACAGACCATATGGGGGTTCTTCCTTTTGTGGCCCCTGTATGCCACGTGCTTGGGTACACCTATACATATCGGGCATCAAACTGTTCAGAGGACCCTAGGCTTTCATATTTGGGGAGATTTCTCTTGATACCTAAAAGTATGTGGGTAATACAATGCTGCAGGGTAGAAATTTTGAGGTGATTTTTGGAAATGTTGCCAAAATCACCAAATTTAGGAATGGTTTGCGGCTTGGTACTTTGGATTACAAAGACATGCATACCCAATTTAGATTTGTGGGAATGTGTACTTTCCAAAAATATATGGTTTTCTGCTGTGAACCTACTTTTTTCTACTTTTGCCCCCCCCCCAAAAATGATGTAAATGTGTTGATTTTGCAGTACCTGAAATGACAGACCATATGGGGGTCTTCATTTGGGGGCCCCTGTATGCCATGTGCTTGGGTACACATATACATATTAGGCATCAAACTGTTCAGAGGACCCCAGGCTTTCATATTTGGGGTGTTTTACATTGATACCTAATGATTTGTGGGAGATATGATTCTGTAGATTGGAAGCTTTGAGGTCATTTTTCAAAACAATTCACCAATTTCTATAAAACATTATAACTTTAGGAAACAATTGCAACTTGGTAGTTTGGAGTACAACAATATATTTACCCATTTTTGATTCACCAGAATTTGTTCTTTCTAATAATGGGTAGTTTTCTAGGGTAAACCTACTGTTAGTGGAATGTTTGGCCATGAAATCAGAAGTATGCCGTTTGGGGACCGGTGCTTTGGAAATTTGGTAGTGTACTGCTTGTAGATTTTGATCTATACAAGTGAGAAAACTCCATAAAACTATATATATTTGGTATTGTCGCGTTCAGGAGACATAGACCTTTCCAAATAGGCTGTGTTCTCATACATAAAGTAAATGATGTTTCTGATATATGTGATTGTTCTTTGTGAAACATGATTTTTTTCATTTTATTGGAAGCCTATATTTTTTTTTTTACAGAAGTAGAATTACAATTCTTGCATATTTTGAAAGTTCAGGTTGTCCTGAAAAAAACAATATATTGTTTTGCTGGGTAAACTAAGAGACCGCCCCAGGAAAGGCCCTTAAAGTGAAAGAGTGCAAAATATCTAAAAACTGCTTGGCAGTAGATGTTCGCATCTAGGACAAAACGGCTGGCAGGGAAAGGGTTTCTTCAACGGGTTAAACAGTGGCTGGAGAGGACACGCTACCAGAATCAGTCTTCAGGCAGTGAAGCAGCTGTTATAAAGGTGAAGGCTGAAAGACAGTACATCGTTGTCCTCCAAGAAGCTAAAGAGATGTGGTTTGACACCTTTTTTAGAAGAGTCCGACCAATGTTTGTCAAGAGGAGCTTGAAAGTAGTAAATGGATATTATTTTGTCTCCAGTAAAGGACATAAAATCCAGAACCCAACAACCGATGTCCACAGATTCCAAGAAAAGTAAGTTATTTTATTTACTGTCAATATAGTCTTTAATGCCCATTATCATTTGATAACATTATTATGGTTATACAAATGTAACAACTAATATGTTCTTTACCCTGTAGGTTTGATGCTTGTTTGGCCAGCGGACAGGAAACACAGGAAATTTTTATAAAATTCATCTGTGACAGCAGCTTGAGAGACCAGGAGCTCATTGAAAGATATCTGAAGGCAGATTCAAGTCTGAATGAGAGCATCATCAACAAGCATATACGTGCTGCCATAAGCGTGAGTGAGCTGCAGAGGACATGGGCCGAACCTTCACACTCAAGGTTAGTTTAGCTAATGGAGTACGCATCATCATTGGCAGTAGCTTTTATAGTTGTTGATGTCTTGTTAAGTTGTTATTCTTATTACTCAACTTTTCTCTCATTACCTCTACACATGCTCACATTCAAGACTTTCCAAGGGCTGCACCCATCCTCTGGAAATCTCTCCCACGGTCTGTCCAAATTTCTCCCAACCTTTCTGCTTTCAAAAAATCTCTTAAAATGCACATATTTAGAGAAGCCTACCTTCACTATTAACTACACAATGCAATACCACATACAGTACCACATCTCTCACCCACTTAACTCTGATCTTGCCCACTCCCACACCTTGTGTATCATTCATTTCCCTTTAGATTGAAAGCTCTTTCTGCACAGAGCCTTCCTCACCTTCTGTACCACTATTTATTGTGATGTATGTAACTCCATATTTATTGTGATGTATGTTACTCCATATGTTCTATGTATGTAATTCATGTGATTTAGTTGTATAATCACATTTACGTTACAGCGCTACAAAATATGTTGGCACTATAGAAATACATGTTAATAATAATAATAATAATTCTTATATAACGTAAACTTGATTTTGCTTTTCAGAGAGGGAGAACATCCAACACACCAAAACAACCCATCAGAAAAAGAATTATCATACAAGAACATAGAGGACAAATTTCCAGTGGGCCCTGACACCAATGGCCCAACACTGAAACAATGCCAGGCAGTTTCAGAATTACACGGGAGATACTGCTACAACAGATGGAGGAGGCAGCAGAAACAGATCCGTATGGATGTCATCATTGGTAAGATTCATTCAAGTGTCTTTGTGTCATTTTCTAAGAGTCTTTTTGCTGCAATGGTACTAACCTTTTTTCTTTCATTTTATTTAAGCACATTACAAGCATGAAAAGCCAACCCCCAGCCAAGTCCAGAGCTACCTGAATCGGCAAGGGTGGCTTAAACAAGCCCCAACTGTGGAGGACATCCTGCTGCACTGGGAGGCCAGTGAAAAGCTGAAAAGTGATGCCACAGACAGAAGAATACAACGTCTTATCAACACTCAGCAGTGGCCAGGATTGGCTGTTGTGGATGACCCAGTCAAAGGAGAAAAAGTTGTGACTCTCCAGGACTTTAAAAAAGGTGACTACATTTGTGACTACCATGGGCCGGTCATTTCTGCAAAGGAAGGGGAACGGCTGATGAGGTCGGTGGAGCAGAATGAAATGGGATACTTATTTTTCTTCTTGGACAGAGGGAATAAAATACTCTGTATCGATGCCCAGAATGTCCCTTGCTCCTGTCATAGTGACCTACCGACAACTTATGGGAGGAAAATTAACCATTCCTGTAAAAGGCCAAACCTCAGACCCACGGTCAAATATTTCTCAAATGACAACAGACCGTACATGTGCACGAACTTTGGCATGCAGGACTTTGCACTTTTTGGCACATCATTCAAGAATCTAAACAGATTGAACACTCTTTACAACAGTTCCATTCCTAAGTAACATTCATCTTTACAGTTAAATTTTAAAACTGAACTATTTATTTGTTGCTAAAATAATTATTTGTTTGCAGTTTAATTTTCATGGAATAAATTTTGATTATATCTTCAACTTTTTTGAGCATGGGTATATGTGTCTATTAAATATTTATGTAAATGGTCTGAAGCTTGATGTGATCAGACGTGCGTGGCAGAGCTCCTCTCCCTGAGCCCTGGTTATTCTGAATTAGGCTACTGATCCCCTACCAACTACGGCTCCAGACGAAGTTGGTAGGGTCGATTATGGGTCAGAATAGAGCCCAGAAACGGTCGTCAGCGGCGCCAGTGAAGCTGGGGAAATATGCCCGCGAGGAGAGGCAAGATGGCGGCGGCTCTGAACCCAGTGCCCCCTCCTCGCCTATCCCACCGGCCGAGGATGAAACTACACTGCTTGACATCCTGCAAGAAAAAGAAGCATCTACAGAGGCGAGCGCAACTCTAATCAATGCCAAAACCGACGAGATCAAATTGGATCTGTCCATTATAAGGCAAGACCTGCAGAAACTTCGGGAATGGACATCTGAAGCAGAGAGGTGGGTGAGCACGCTGGAGGATCTGTGTGCCCCTCTACCGGAGCAGATGCGGGAGGTCCAGAAACATGCTAACAACTCCGCCAAAGCGGACGATCTGGAAAACCGTCTCCGCCGTAACAACCTCCTGTTTTTGGGCTTTGCAGAGAAGGTGGAGGGTGCCAAACCTGAGGCCTTCCTTGAGACCTGGCTGGAGGAGGTGTTTGGGCGCGAAAACCTGTCATCGGCATTCGCAGTGGAGAGAGCCCACCGGATCCCTACAAGACCAGCCCCTCCGGGCGCCCCGCCGAGGCATCTCATCGCCAGACTACTGAATGCCAGAGACCGCGACGCGATTCTCACAATGGCGCGCACGAAGGAGGCCATTCGGTTCCAGTCGGACTACTCAGCTGAAGTTGAGCGGCAGCGGGCGAAGTTCCTGGATGTCAAAAAGCGGATGAAAGCAGCCAAGATGATTTATGCGATGCTTTATCCTGCTCGCCTGCGGATTACAATTAATGGCACGTCACATTTCTTCACATCCCCGAGGGAGGCCGATGCATGGATGGATGCCAACAATATACCACCACTACAGCTTCACTGAGGTCCCGGTGTGGGTAAGATCTGTGCTCCGGCCTTGCCCTTGCTAACTGCTGTAAGTCCCCCTTGTTACTGCTACTTCTCTGTTTTGACTACCCACGAGCATACTCCCCGTGGCTATTCCCTCCATGTTTTTCCCCTGTTTTTTTTTTTGTGTGCCATCTATACACATCCCAAGGAGGGGAGACCGGTTCCATGCCAGTTGGCGTATCTCTTATCCTCACTTGTTGTTACTACTATTTGTTTCCGTCATGAGGAGTAGCAGCAGTAAAAAAAAATGAAGATGTGGAAGCACTCTAAAGGCTAAGTAGTAGTATATTTAAGTATAATGGAAGTGCTAGTTTTAATGCACATTCCCTAGTCCCCTGTCTCAAAGTTTACAAAACCTTTTTAGTTACAAAGTTATGATCATAAAGTTGAAAAGCCACCATACCACGTCAAGGTAAACCCCTCACGGCGGTTCCTAACTTATTTGCCTTTCGGCCATAGTATAAAAAGTCTTACTGCATAGTAGCATTCAGTGTAATCAGTGTCTGTTGAACCTTGGTTTCAGTGTAAAGGATCTATCCTCTCCCGCCAGTATGCGGCTTTAAAGGGCGAGGAATTGTCCAACCAACGCCCATTTTTAAAAGTATAGGGCCCCATTAGTTTAAGGGGGGTATGGGGTGATATTAAAAACCACATGAAGCTCAGCCACAGCTTCTGGCAACAATACAATGTAAAAAAAATGAAGATGTGGAAGCACTCTAAAGGCTTAGTAGTAGTATATTTAAACAGGGGTTTTTTGATCATAACTTTTCAACTTTATGATCATAACTTTGTAACTAAAAACCTCTGTCTTTGTTAACACATGCATTTGCATATTTACTGAATTACTTAGACAGGGGCCCAGGGAATGTGCACTGACCCATTTGGTTATGCCAGTAGCACTTCCCTTATACTTCTATATATTTTTACTTAGCAATGCGGGTGCTCCCACAACCCCCCTTTTGTATTTCTCTTACAGCCTGGAGCTTTGGCTAAGCTTCCTGTGGCTTGTAGCATGCCCAATACCCACCCCTATCAATTAATTGTGGCCCTATGCTTTTAACCGCACCATATTTATACACTTTTTTTAAAAATGTGCGTTGGTTTGGGCAATCACTCTCTCTTAAAAGCTGCAATTCAGCAGTGGGGGAGGATTTAGCCCTCAGACAGAAACCAAGGTTCAGCAGACTTTTACTTTTTACTTTACTAATGCTATTATGCAGAGAGACACAAGATCCTCAATACTATGACTGGTAGGTAAACAAGTTAGGGACCGCCATATGGGGTTTACCTTGACGTGGTATGGTGGCTTTTCAACTTTATGATCATAACTTTGTAACTAAAAACCCCTGTCTTTGTTAACACATGCATTTGCATATTTACTGAATTACAGGGGCCCAGGGAATGTGCACTGACCCATTTGATTATGCCAGTAGCACTTCCCTTATACTTCTATATATTTTTACTTAGCAATGCGGGTGCTCCCACAACCCCCCTTTTGGAGTAGCAGCAGTAGCCTAACCAAGCCACCCAAGCTGCTCGATTGAAGCTCAGGAGGGAGGCGTGGCACCGCCATTTTGTTGGTTTTGGAGGCGTCACGTTAGTTGATCACAGTCCTAGACTGCAATACGTTTTTGGATCCACTCCACTTTCTTTTTTTGGTTTCGGGAATGAATTCTGTCCCCAGTTGTTGATGGGGTAGAAGAGGAGGCGGGATTTCTGGGATGTACTGGTGCTTGCAGCACCCTTGGGAATATCTCGATTGTCTCAAATTGTACATCCAATTTTGTATGTTTATAAACTGTGATAATGCTCAGAATGGTTCTTGTGCTAGGCGGAGGGCAGGGCGTGATTATACAGGTAACAATTCCTTTCCTAAAGTTAAATGGCGTTATATGTGACCAGCTGGAATGTGCGGGGCCTAAACTCTCCCATCAAATGCAGGCTAGTAATGGACTTTTTAAAGGCGCACAAAACCTCCATTGCATTTCTACATCTCACCGGGGCAAAGCTTAGGGCTCTGAAAAGGCCATGGGTGGGATGGCTTTATCACGCCCCATATTCGACACACTCTTTCGGGTTTAATCCTGATTAATAGTGCGGTGCCTTTTAGGTTTGGGTCACTTAGAACTGACAGTAAGGGCAGGTTTATATTCCTACATTGTTACATTTACGCCTGTAAACTACTCCTGGTCAACATATATATCCCACCTCCTTTTGAAGTGGATGTGCTGCACACTTTGGCGAACCACATGACTCAGTTCCCTCATGCAATGGTACTTGTGGCGGGTGACTTTAATGAAGTTCTGTCTCCAGCACTTGATAGGGTATACAGGCACCCGAGGCCCCTCCCCGCTCAAACCCAATTAGCCAGGTGCATGACCTCCCTAGCCTTGCATGACCCATGGAGGTTGGCCAATCCCACTCTGGCACAATTCTCCTGCTTTACTACCTCCCACTCTGCCCTGTCCAGAATTGACCTGGCCTTCATCAATGGGTCTCTAGCTCCCTACCTTGGGCGGGCTGATTACCTCCCCAGAGGGATCTCAGATCACGCCCCCCTGAGCCTACAACTTAGTCTCCCATACAAACTATCATGCCCACGGACGTCTATTACCCCGATTTGGCTCAAAATCCTGGACAATAAGGAGCCGGTGGAACACTCTATTAATGACTTCGTTCAGGCTAACCTTCCTCCCAATTGCATTCTCCCCTTTTGGGACTCACTCAAATCATACCTCAGAAATTCCATCACGGCTGACATTAAGGCATACAAACAGCAGTCATACTTAACACAGCTAGAGCTGGAGAAGCAAGTTTTGCAGTCAGACTTCCTAGCAACCCTATCTCCCATGGCCAAAAATCTAGAGGCATTGAGAGAGACCCAGGAGAAGTACCTGCACCATCTAAGACAAATAGCCCTGAGTAAACAGAACTTTTCCAAAATCAATATATTTGAACATGGTGAGAGGCCGGGTCGTCTGCTTGCTCTCATAGCTAGAACCCATGACTCCCCCCCTCCATTCCAGCCTTGAAAGACCCCCAGGGAATACTGCACACAGAGCCAGGCAAACTCAAGGAACTACTGGTAGACTTCTACAAAGATTTGTATACCTCAAAGTCACAGATTACTGAATCTGAAATTACTCAATTTCTTATCCCATTAGATCTTCCTGTACTACAGCCTGACTATAGGGAATATATGGAATCTGAGATTACACTACAGGAGGTTCAGGAAGCCATAGATTCTTTTCCCCTAGGGAAGGCCTCCGGTTCAGATGGCATCCCAATTGAGCTATACAAGAGGCACTCAGTTCTGTTATCCCCCTTACTTCTACATGTTTATGAAGAGGCTCTTGGAGCAGGTTTTCTTCCCCAATCAATGTATGAAGCTGCTATCATTCTCTTACCGAAACAGGGTAAGGACCCCCAGCAGTGTGAGTCCTTCAGGCTAATCTCACTGTTGACGGCTGATGTGAAAATTTACGGCAAAGTATTAGCAAGGAGGCTAGGGAAAGTTATAACACAGCTAGTCGGTCTGGACCAGGTAGGGTTCATTCCTAACAAAACCACAGCTCTCAACACTAGACGATTATTCCTAAATCTCATGGCCTCCCATGATAATAAAGGCGCTAGAGCTAGTGCGGCCCTAGACATAGCGAAAGCTTTAGACACAGTCGAATGTCCCTACCTGTGGCAAGTCATGGCTACGATGGGTTTCGGCCCTCGGTTTATAGATATGGTGAAACTTCTATATAGATATCCCTCGGCAATGCTGCGTATCAACTCTTTGAGTACTGAATCCTTCACACTTGGGAGGGGTACATGTCAGGGATGCCCCATGTCCCCCCTGTTGTTTGCCCTTGCCATTGAGCCCTTTGCTCAAGCAGTTCGGTTAAGCCCGCATATCCAGGGTCTACATCTGGCAGGGCATTGTGAAAAAATCCAACTTTATGCCGATGACACGTTGGTATACTTGGGGGACAGGGGTGCCTCCCTGGCGGCCCTGACTCAATTGACAGACATTTGGCTCTATCTCAGGTTTACAGACCAATACTTCCAAATAGAACCTGTTCCTTTTGGATAAGCTGCAACAAGATGAGACAATACAGGGCTGTCCCCTCCAAATAACGGACAAGTTCACCTACCTAGGGGTCCAAGTCTCCTTGCCCCTCTCTAAGTATATAGAAGAAAATTTTGACCCACTAGTCCAGTGGACCCAAAGCAAATGCACTCACTGGGGGTCTCTGCCAATTGGCCTTGCTGGGAAAATCCACTTGGTAAAAATGTACGTTTTACCCAAACTGTTATATATTTTGTGGCACTCTCCCATACGTGTACCTAAAAAATGGTTTACCAAGTTGAATGCAATCCTGGGGAAGTTTATCTGGGGAGCCTCCAGGGCTAGGCTTAGACTATCCACCCTCATGAGAGGTAGGAAAGAGAGGGGGATGGCCTTCCCGGATCTATTCCTCTACTATGTAGCAGCCCAGCTGTCCCATGCTGCATGTATGATGCACGAGGAACTCTCCCCCCAGCTGTACCATCTTTGGAATTTGGTAACAGGTTTCCCTGGCTCCCCTTGGCTGGCCTTACTGGTTAAAAAACCAAGCAAACATTCCCCCGCCCTGGTGCTACAGCAATTAGATGCTCTTCACCAAGCACATCTACTTCTTAGTTTTAGAGACTACCCACCTCAGACCCCACTGTGGGGTAATGCATTGTTCCCCCACCTGCTTCTATGTGACCCTCCAAGAGTTTGGGAGTCCCTCTCGATTACCTCTTTGGGGGATGTTTGGGTGGACGGCCAGGTGATCCCAATGCACACACTTCAAACCACCAGTCACCTCCCCCCATCTCAGTGGTTCACGCACCATAAGCTCAGAATGGCCCTACAAAAACAAAGTGGTCAAAAGCCAATCAAGCTTGGTGATTCTCCTATACTGGATACGTTGTTAGGTAATAAATGGAGAGGCCTGATTTCCACACTGTACAAACAGCTCCATACCCCACTACACAGGGACCCCGTGCTCCCGGCTAGGGCGAGATGGGAGGAGGATGTAGGAGCTATCTCAGATGAGCAATGGGATTTGATCCTGAAAACCCCACTGCTGGTCTCTCTGTTGCAGAGACATAGATTAGTACAACTTATTTCATCCACAGGGCATATTTTACTAAACACAGGCTGTTTGTTATGAAGGCGGTGCCCTCACCAATATGTGTTAGATGTGAGAAGGAGGTGGCCACCCTGTTACACATGATCTGGGCATGTACGGCTCTTCAACAGTACTGGCAGGAGGTAATAGCTTGGCTGAATGGTGCCATTCCAGGGTGGAGTGCAGCCGGTGTAAGATCTTGTCTGTTATATCTGGACTTGGACGCTTCCTTGGACAAATACACCAGGATTTTTGTGCTAAAGGCTTTATTTCAAGCACAGAAAGTGATAACCTTGCATTGGAAGGACTCCAAACCACCATCCATTTAGGAATGGCATGTGGCTATGAACTATGTGGCCGCAATTGAAAGAGCTGCCCTGGAAAGGAAAGGTCAACTGCTTAAATACATACAGATTTGGCGGCTGTGGACTGGTAGCTTGGACTGCACTCCACCCCTACAACCTGCACGAGTTTAATAAACCTATTGTGGCACAATTACCTGGTGGTCTTCATATTTCTTCTCCTGAGGGGGGAGGGAGGTTAAGGTAACTACTGCCTATGTGATAAATGTTTTGATTGTGCCTTTTTTTGTTCCGTGACATGATGTCTCTAACCTTTGTCTGACACACTTTTATTTTGCTTTCCAATAAAAACCTTTTCTGAGCAAAAAAAAAATTATTTAAATACCTAGGTCTTCTTATTCTCAGTACATAGATGCCTACACAGGGCACTTGGTAAAGGTCTTGGCATGTCCAGCACAAAGAGGCCAAGTACATAGTTAGGGCCTTAACTTGTAGGTACATACTAGGACCAAAAGAAGCAGTGGATGGAAGGGCCTATTGGAGCACTGTAAGAGAGGAAATGTTTAAGAGCATATTCACCATGTGCCCTTTGAGTTAGCAGAGTTGAAAGACTCTATACCATTCCCTGTGTGCAGAGTTGAAAGACTCTATACCATTCCCTGTGTGCCTGAGAATGGCTCATTAAATCAGTTATGGTTCCTTTGATCGCTCCATCTGTTACTTGGATAACTGTGGTAATTCTAGAGCTAATACATGCCGACAAGCGCTGACCCCCAGGGATGCGTGCATTTATGAGACCAAAACCAGGTGACTCTAGATAACCTCGGGCCGATCGCACGTCCCTGTGACGGCAACGATACATTCGGATGTCTGGCCTATCGACTTTCGATGGTACTTTCTGTGCCTACCATGGGTAACGGGGAATCAGGGTTCGATTCCGGAGAGGGAGCCTGAGAAACGGCTACCACATCCAAGGAAGGCAGCAGGGCGTGCAAATTACCCACTCCCAACGCGCGTAGGTAGTGACGAAAAATAACAATACAGGACTCTTTTGAGGCCCTGTAATTGGCATGCGTACACTTTAAATCCTTTAATGAGGATCTATTGGAGGGCAAGTCTGGTGCCAGCAGCCGCGGAGAGCAGTCGCATCCTAGTGAGCTCCTGATCTTTGGTTCTCTGAGCACCGTTTCTCCTACCATGAGCGGAAGCAGCCCAGGAAAGGTGAGGCCCTCCGGGGGTGAGAGCCCTAGGGGTTGACCTAATCTACAGCCTTCATTTGAGGCTGGTGTTTCCCAGTCCCTATCTTCATCTCAGGGGCCTGAGGCATCGTTTGACCCCTCCAAGAAACCCGGAGATGAGGGCTTTGCCCTAAGCCTGGCCAAGGCTCTTACTATGCTGGATAAGAAGAAAAAGGAAATCTCGAGGCTTAAAGCTTGAATAAGAAACAATGTGACTACGTGCTCCAGGCTCACTAGCCTGGCTTGTCCCAAGCGAAAGGCTGAGATCCATCGTCAACAACAGGACCTCCAGGATCTGGAGGCTGAATTGGCCCTTCTCAGCGAGGGTGTTGGGGCGATGCGGGAGCGCTACGAGAATGAGGATCGGTTCCACCTGCAAAGGAAGGGAACAAAGGCAGACACGGGAGCAAAAGCAGACGCTGGTGCTGTGGTTTCGTTTGGGGCGGCAGCTGCCTTGCATAAAACTGGAACCAGCAGCATGAGGAGAAGGGGGTTGTGTCTGGAGTGGAGAGCCCGAAGACTGGTTCTGTGTCCGGAAGTCCCGCCAGTGTCCGTCTCAAGCCGCCGACTCTGCAGTTCCAGCCGCATGTCACCTTGGGCCCTGGGTTCCCTGCAGAGATGGCTGGGACTATTGTATCGGGTACAGTATCACTTTCATCAACTGTTATTTCATGTACCCTGAGCCTAGTATTACAAGTGTTTGCGTGCAACCTGATGTGCTAATTCTTTCTCCATTGTCCCCACTTGTATCGGCTCGTGCTCCGGTTGCTTCTAAGCAATCGGTGAGTGTTTCTTCTCCCTCTACTATTGAGGGTGGCTTGAGTGACCTGCCTTCTGTTTCCAATGGCCTGCCGTCTGTTTCCGTTACAATGCCTGCTACGTCTGTGGTTGCTACCTCTGCACCTAAACCTGTTATTCCTGATTATGGGGTTTCTGATATTTCTGTTCCAGCTGCTGCTATTTCTATTTCTGCGGCCTCTGCTTCCGCAGTTTCCAACTCTGTTCTAGAGTCACGTGTGGTTGTTGAGCCCCCTGTTGTAGCCCTAGATGAGCTTGATAGGCCGGGTCCCTCTGGTGCAGGGGGCAGTTATGCAGGAGCCTTAAAGGGGTTAATTAGATCTAAGGGCCCCCAGGCCAGGGGTGAGGCTCATACTCAGGAGGGGCCTCCCAGAAGGGGTCAGTGTACCCTTCTGACCCTGGCAAGAGGAGGAACGTTGTTAGGCTCCAGTGGAAGGGGGAGGGTCCAACCCCAGGCACTGTGGAGGTAATAGACAAGATCTTGGCCATGGGGTTTGGGGCGGAGCACCTCAACTGCTTCATGCACAATACAGTGCTTAAGGATTATACCGTGAGCTTTGTGCGGCCGCAGGAACTGGACGAGTTCTGGGTCCTTTATAGACAGACGGCAAAGAGAAGTATTTTGTGGGGTTTGAGGCTGTGGCAGTTTCCCGACCATCAGTAGTGGAGGTTAACATTATCTTGGAAAATTAATCTATACCACCTGCCGACCTCAGGGTCTGGCTTAGCCGCTACGGAAAGGTGGTGGGGGACTTTGAAAAAGAACTAGGTCATAAGGGCATCTGGATGGGAGGGTGGAAGGTTAAGGTGCAGTTACACTCCTGGGGTAACATCACACAACACATCCCCAATCCCGCATATATTGGCAAGGATCTCATTTGCTGTTCTTACCCGGGCCAGCCGTGTCATTGCTGGAAGTGTGGGTCGACGAGGCACTTGAGCATCAGCTGTGATGTACTTAAGTGTGCCATGTGCCTTGGTGTAGGCCATGTGGCTAAAGTCTGCACACAGAGCATAAGGTGTAATCTTTGTGGAACGCTTGGCCATGCTTATGGTAATTGTCCCTCCTCATGGCATAAGATCGATGAGGAGTTTCACTGTACTGTGAAGGGCCGAAGCATGTTTTCTGCTGTCCTTGGCATCCGGGAGGTCCTGGAACGATGCAGGGCGAATGAGTGGGCAAGTATTTGCTGGCTTTGGACCAATCTAAGGCCTTTGATAGGGTTAACCACGAGTACCTCTGGTTGATTCTGAGTAAGTATGGACTTCCTGGCAAATGTATCCATTTGCTTCAAACTTTGTATCAGCGGAGAGTTTCCCACTTCTGAATGGCTAGTCTGGTAAACCCTTTGAGGTCTCTTCTAGGGTGCGGCAGGGGTGTCCTTTAAGTCCTCTGCTATATGCTTTTGCCATCGATCCTCTTATACGGAGGTTGGATGGTGGAGTGTTGGTGGTGGTCCCTCTGTCTCCTGGAAGAGCTTTGAAGGTTACTGCCTATGCAGACGATGTCACGGCAGTCATCTCCAGTGATTTCGAGGCTGAGGCTGTGGACCGTCTGTTGGAGGACTATTCAAGGGCCTCAGGGTCCTTGATTAACAGGAGGAAGTGTGAAACTTTCTGGATGGGTAAGGGAGTTCCAGCCTATGGTCTCCCGGATGTCTTCCCAAAGGCCCAAACCCAAATTAAAATCTTGGGGATCATCTTTTTTTCAGGGCGATTGTGCCACTCTAAATTGGGAGGAAAAGCTGAAGTTCGCAACTGCTCTGGTCAATCGGTGGAAGGGTTTTAAGTACTCCTTAAGGGAAAGGGTTGACCTAATCAAATCTTACTTGGTTCCAATTTTCCTTTATGTCAGCTATGTGTGTCTTTTGCCAGAGTCCTTCTATGGTCGGGTCAACAACTTTTTTTTCCAGCTCTTATGGGGAAACAGAACTAACCTTATCAAGAGAAATGTCACCTACCTACAAAGGAAGGAGGGGGGTTTAGACATGATAAACCCTGTGGTGTTCTTCATGAATGCCTTTGTTAAGTACAGTTTTTCCAACCTCCTTTTGGAGAAGCCTCCTTTGTGGGTGGAGATCTTTAGGGTTTGGGTCTCTCCTTACCTAAAAGATTGGTTAGATGGTGGCTTGGCAAAGGGTGTGCGGGCACCTCATGGCACTCTCCCATCTTATGTTGTGCTGGGTCTGAAAATTATTAGGAAGTGGCGTGTGACGGTGGGAGAAATCAGCAGAGGAGTAAAATAGGGAACGAAGAGTGCCTTCAAGTCAGCCACAGGCAGATAACAACTCAGCCACACCCTCCTCCTAGGCTAAACACACCTCCCCCAGCTGATTGGTCAGTACACTCTAGCATTACTTTCAATGAAGCTGCCACATATGGAGTGTGTGATGTCATCTGCTCCTCCCTTTGGTGCTGTGCTGTGTGATCTGCTCCTCCTGTATCATGGCTGCTGAAGTCTGGAGGGAAAGTGATTTAAAAAGAGAGAAGATTCCTGCTGAGAAGCAGAATTTCACTGAGAAGTTTTATGTAGGAGACTGCACAGAACAGGTGGTAATGTGGGTGCACGGATTTGTGATTAGTGAGTAGTGAGTTGAACCGACATCTTAATGTAACATGGAGGCTCTGAGGGCAGAGAGCTGCAAATTGTCTTTCTAGCTCAAAACATATCTACTTCCCAACTATACTGTTTGTATATGTGTGCAATAAATGTGCTGTACAAGTGATTATATTGTGTTTATTTATGCTAAAATATTAATGTACTCTCTGCCTCCCAGGATGATCTTATTTATTTTCTGCCTGGTAGGCAGATAAAACCTAGTATCCATGTTGGCCAAACCTCCATAGAATGATTGGTCAGTCCCTTCTACTGTTGCTTCAGTTAAGTTGCCAAAAATTGTGTGATATCATTAGCTCCTCCCTCTAATGATGTGCTGTGTGATCAGATGAGAGCTTCCTCTTTGATGATTAGATAATTTGATAAAAGAGAACAAGGAGGGATCCTGCTGAGAAAGTTTCTCAGAATTCTAAAAACCCTATAAGGTAGGCCAAAAAAAGAAATATTATAATTTTTATGCTGATTATTATCTTTATTCCTGTAGTTAAACACATTAAGCTATGTTGCATATTTTGCCATGTGCTGGCTGCCTCTCAGGATGGTGTTATAGTATATGGACTGTTGTCAGAGTGGTCATAATCACTGCAATTGTATTTGCTTTTACAATATGACCTCTAAATATTTCTTTAAATAACATGATGTATATTCTTCCTAATTAAAAGAGAACTGATGACTTATTTCATCTTTGTTGTTTGTTAAGTTGGTGAAGCATGGCACCAGTGAAAAGAAAATATGCCACTAGGAAGGCTTCAAAAAAGACAAGGCTTTGTGAGTTTATATTGATTTATTTACTAATGTTATGCACTAATGTTATGCACAATTTAATATTTTCCATTCATTTCATAGGCATTTCACTGAATATGTATTGGTAGAATAGATCAACTTACACATGTTTTAGACCCTAAATTCAATTTGCTCTTGGGCCCAGTAACACCTACCACTTACAATTTTTTTATACTATATAAAAGTACATTTATCAAGTTTACTGGAAGGTAACTTTTAATAGGCTTATATAATATTTGAAAAGTGGTATGCATTTTAATGTGATTTTTATATTAAGGGCTATTCCACACGGGGAGATTCTTCGGCGTTTCGGGTCGCGGCGTGAAAACGCAGCGACAGTAGCCGCGACGGTCACGGCGATAGTTTGTATGGGCGCCTACGTAAAAACGCCTGTGCTAACCACACGAGGCGACGCGCTTTTCAACAGTCGCCTGAAAAAGCCTCACGAGGCACTCCTGTTTAAGAGCAGGGGAATTTTCCAGATGTTCTGCAAAAAGGGCTCTTTTTTGAGATAACATTAACAGTATAGTGTTGTAACCTATTTCGGGTCGCGGTCGCCGCGACCCGAAACGCCGAAGAATCTCCCCGTGTGGAATAGCCCCAATAGGTTACAACACTATACTGTTAATGTTATCTCAAAAAGAGCCCTTTTTGCAGAACATCTGGAAAATTCCCCTGCTCTTAAACAGGAGTGACTTTAATAATACACTGGTTAACATTTAAGTAAACTTTGCTCCTTCTGCACATGAGCAAAACCCTGGACTAATAAATATACATATGAAGGATAAATCATGATTATAGTAGTGTTGGTAAGCAGGCCTGGACTGGGAGTCAAAATAGGCCCTGCCATTCCAAGTACACAGAGGCCCAAACAGCCCCCACCAGCCCAAACAGCCCCCTACCAGCCCACTATATGGTACCTTTCTATTGAACCATACAGCAGTCCCTCTGGCATTTGCCAGAACCCACAGATTGCCAGTCCAGGCCTGTTGGTAAGAATATAAATTGCTACGGTAATCATTTACTGGCACCACCAATTGGTTACAAGAGGAAATTACTATGAACATCTTGCATTTTCTGAACAGTGCCATCAAGTGGTTAGACATTCTTTTAATAAGCAACTGTATTTAGCTAACATTGGGAATGGCCAATGTGCTAAGTACCCTGATGTGTGGTAGCAGCTCTCCAGTTTGCAGTTTCAGAAATCTGGTTGCTAGGGTCAAAATTACCCTAGCAACCATGCACGGATTCAAATAAGAGACAAGAAAATGCACTGGAGAGGGCCTAAATAGAAAGGTGAGCAATAAAGTGACATTAAGGGGCAGATTTACTAAGGGTAGAATTTCAAGGGGAAATATTCCTCGAAATTCGACCAGGGAATAGGCGGAATACCCCCATTCGATCGATCGAATGAAAAATCATTAGATCAACGCTAAAATCGTTCGACCATTCGAATCGAATGATTTTTCATTCGACCAAAAACTTTGAAAAAAAGCCTATGGGACATTTCCATAGGCTTTTATAGCAATTCGGTAGGTTTAATCTGGCGAACAAGGCAGTCGAATGATTTTTTAAAATGACAGTACTTCGACTGTCGAATGATTTTTCCATTCGAATCATTTGATTTGATCGAATATTAACCCATTCAATCGTCGAAGTGCCCAAAAAAAAAAAATCAATCATTCGACCAGTGAAATTTTTTTCCCTTCACTTCATTCACCCGAATTTAGTAAATCGGCCCCTAATAATATACTTGTAGCTTATAGAGCATTTGCTGTTGCGCTATCCGTATAAGACATACACTTGAATCAAATTACTTTATAAAAGGACTCCCTCATAACAATATTTAATTTTGTGATAGTTATTAAAAGAAGGAAAATTTAATTAACTTAAAGGGGCAGATTTACTAAGGGTCGAATTTCGAGTGGTATAAACACTCGAAATTCGACCGTCGAGGGGGGGGAATAGCGCTCGTTCGAATTCGACTAGCGTATTCGAACGATTTTAGCGCTATTCGATCGATCGAACTAATTTCATTCGATCGAATGCCAAAATCGTTCGAATCGAACTATTTTGAGCATTCGATCGAATGAAAATCATTCGATCTAAAAAACTTAGAAAAAATTCCCAAAAGACTGTGGAAGGTCCCCATAGGCTTACAATGCAATTCGGTAGGTTTTATCTGGCGAATTAAATGGTCGAACGATTTTTAAAGGTATTTTTGTATATATCTGTTGATATAAATTTAGTCCAAGCACTACACATCATATCTAGAAACAAAATTTGGATATGAGTAAATATCTAAATACAAATTAGATAATTATTTTGCATTTTGGACTCACACAAGAAACAAAAAAATTAAAACAAAAATACACACACTGGACTGTATAATATAAATTAATCAGAGCAACAAGAGACAATTCCCTAGACTTGTGCATTTTAAGAAGAGGACTGGCAAAATTAGTGATTATATTCACTGGTGGCCTCCTGACCAATGTTTCCTTAGCTATGTGCACAAAAATTTTTTATTTTTTTTATTTTTTACACCAAATGGTTTGTGAACTCCAAATGTTGTTTGTACAGGTACAGAGCAATCTGAGTCACCTCAGCTTGTGTCTAGTAAGTTCATTTTTCTTTTACTTGTATTAATAACATAGGATAGATGTCAATTAACTATGCCTTGTGTACTTAATATACTTTTTTTTGTATTATTTGAGTGTTATTTTATTCTTATTTTTGTATATTACGTGGGGACAAGACTGTATCTCCTAAGGAGCGAGCACCGAGATTTTTGCTTATACGCTGAAGAGAATGCTGAGGCATCTCTTCGTTTTGTAAAAATACACACACATATACATATATACACACACACACATATACAGTGGCAAATTGGCAGCTTGCACATGTAACTTTTGGGGGAATTAGTCAATGGTAGATAGGCAGCATAGGACAAAGGAGCATAAAGACAGGGACACAGGCTTCTTCAAGGGAAACAATCGTTTATTTTACCACTTTTAAACATACAGTCAGTTAAGCACAGGGGTGATTACAGCAAATAAACAAATCATAAAATAAAAACCTTGCGCACTGGGCACTACCTTCACACTTTGAAGTATTCCCTGACTAGACTGGGCCCATTGTGGACTACCAGCACAACAAGCAAATAGTTTGGCTCACCCCTGGTAGTGTTCAGCCTCCTCTAATCCTTTAGCCAGACTCTCTCCGAGAGACACAACTTTGTCACAGGCTCCCACTGCTTCGTGCAGTATCTGGTGGCACTCCCAGCACCTCTGGGAGTTCCTAACACAGCAAGGTCTCCTACCTGCTGAGAGACTCTGAGCTGTGCTCACACAGTCCTTTTACATTCCCAGGTAGCTCCTCTCTCAGCTGCCACTTAATTACCTGGCTGAGGGAATATTAATCCTACCTGAGCCAAATATTCTTGTGTATCACATGCCATGCAGTTTAAATGCACACTTTTATGTGTTTTTCCTGTAAAACAGTGGTGTTTCCTAAACACCCTGTCACAGATCCTCCCCCTCTGTTTCGACCCAGGTGTGGAACACATTGCCATCCCAAAAGAAACTCTCTTAAAGGGATTTCTACCTCCAGTCTTTCTTTGTTTGAAGGACTAGGTTGCTGCTTCTCACAACCCTAAACACGATTTTGACCTTTCTTTAACCTGCAAGACATTTACCACATGTGTTTCTATGGACGAAGTCACACACCATTCAGTCTCCTGCTTCTGATCCAATAGGGCAAAATCAAGCACACATGCTTCTGTGACTTTGTCCACACCATGAACACTTTGCTTTTTACATTCATGGGTTGTAGGGTGCTTTTTACCAGAGATTTGTGTCACACACATTTTGTGTTAACAGGCAACCCACACTTGACCCCCATCTGTATCAGGACTTATCTCACATGCCTCTTTAATAGACTCAGCTGTTTCTGAATCTGTAACTTTCACTTTAGTGGGGACAGGTACACACAACTCATCTTTCTGCTCTCCACTGGCATACAACTTTTGTGTTTCCCTTTGGGAACCCAACCAGACCTTTGCCAATTGTTTGGTTCCCGAGTTCCTTCAAGACTGTAGCACACTTCAGTTTTCAAAGACATCTTTCTTTGAACTAGGTGTTTATGGTCACACACAGCCACACTTCCCCTTTAATCTCAATATCATATTCATAAGCTTTGTTGCTAGCAAGACCCTTGCTTTGTTTTGTCTTACTGGCAGTTGGTGCCTTTAAGTTACACTCAGGCACCCTTTGCTTCTCAACCGAAGACACACATTTTGCCAAGGGACTTTTAATTTCCCCTTTAAATATGCCTTCACATACATTTTCCTCTCCAGAACAGTGTGTTACAACTCTCACACAGATTGGCTTACTGGACAACAGTTCTGTGGTTGGCACCTGCATACACACAGATTCAGGAGGCAGCTTTACATTTTCACTCCTCACTTCCTCAGACACTTCATCCAGGGCCGGAACTAGGGGTAGGCAGAGTAGGCGGTTGCCTAGGGCGCAATCATAAGGGGGCACATGTTTAGGAATTTGTTTTAAATAAACCCTCATTTAATTACATCTAATTTTGTGGCTGTGTGTGATCCCTTTAACTCTGATCTCTGTAGTGCATCGGCGATCACCTGATTCCAGCAGCGCTCCAACTCACTGTGACGAATGCGCTTTAGGTGCAACACATGCAGGCATTGACGGCACACCGCATTGAGACGGCAGCCGCAGAGTGCTGAGCTGTCATGTCGGTGTGGTACCTGGCGCACATTAAAAACCGCTGGGCCCCCTGATGACTTGTGCACACTGAAAGTGAGTCCTGCCAATATTCTAGCTGCTGCTGCTGGCTTCTGGCCTAACACATATTTGGGGGTCAATATTTTAATGGCACAGATATGGGGCATTATTTGGTTGCTGTCTGGCACAGGCACTAATTTGGGGACAGTATTGTGGCTGCTGGCTGGCATAGATATGGGGTAATATTTTGGCTGCTGGCTGACAGAGGTACTAATTTGGGGGCACTATTTTGGCTGGCACAGATATGGGGAAATATTTTGGTTTCTGGCTGACAGAGGTACCAATTTGGGGGCAATATATTGGTTGGCACAGTCACAGATATGGGGCAATATTTTGGCTGCTAGCTGACAGAGGTACTAATTTGGGGGCAATATATTGGTTGGCACAGTCACAGATATGGGGCAATATTTTGGCTGCTGGCTGGAACAGGTACAGGTTTGGGGGGGGGGAATATTTTGGCTGAAATGGTATTGCAGGATGGGGGGGGCGCTTATTAAAGCTCTTGCCTAGGGTGCCGAACTACCTTGGGCCGGCCCTGACTTCATCTGGCTTATCACCATTAACACTCGTACTATTTTCCAAACCATCATTTGCATTGGCTATGTTCACACACACACACAGCTTGGCAGTCAAAGATTTCAGGTCTCTAACCTGACTTTGCTCTTCACACTTTCAGGTGTCTCACTCCCACAGTTCTGCTTGCACTTTTGCCTTACTTTACTCTCCCAGGTTATCATGCCTGAACCATGGGAGTCCCTTTCGGATGTACACTTTAAGGCCAACTTATTAGTGCCATCACATGGATCTGACACACGCGTCTCTATGGGTGCGGCCACACACACTTCCAACTCCTGAATTTATTTACTAGCGAAGACACACATCCTTTGGCATCTCTGTTAGCATCATTCATGCTTTGCATTTTAATTTTATCCATTGCCTGGTATATAGGGTGTCCTTCCACAACTGGAAATGGTGGGTTTTTAAACACGCAGAGGGCTTTTACTTCAAGCCCATGGCCAGTTTTAGTCTGCCCTGTGGTTGCATCTTGCTCACAGACTTGTGTTATACAACTAGACACACACTCAATCACACATTCAGGGGCACATTTACTAAGCTCAAGTGAAGAATTAGAATAGGTCGAATTCGAATTTCGAATGGTATTTTTTGAAAACTCCACCATCGAATTTGAAAAGCTCGACCATCGAATAGTGCATATTCGAACGATTCAAACGTTCGAAGTAAAAAATCGTTCGACTATTCGACCATTCGTTGGTCGAAGTACTTCCCCTTTAAAAAATCCTTCGACCATTTAGTTCGCCAGATAAAAGCTACCGAATTGCATTGTAAGCCTATGGGGACCTTCCAGAGTGGTTTGCTAAGTTTTTCTATGTTTTTTAGATCGAATGATTTTCATTCGATCGAATGCTGAAAATCGTTCGAGTCGAACGATTCGAAAGATTTTAGCGTTCGATTGAATGCAAATCGTTCGATCGTTCCAATTGCGATAAAAACCGTTTGAATTCGAAAATCGAATTTGAACGTTAACTATCCCCCCCCCTCGATGGTCGAATTTGGAATGTTTTTTTCGTTAGTAAATCTGCCTCCCTGTGTTAGCAAGCAACCCACATTTGGCTTCACTTGTATTGGGACCCAGCACATCCTCTATCAGACAGACAGATTCTGACTGCAAGACTCATTCCATGGAATATAACACAAGAGTCATGACTTCACTTTCATCCACAGTCACTCCATGTGGCTTATCCCCATTGACAGCCATGTTACCATTCTCCATATCAGCACACTCAGGTCTGTTGTCCCTTACTACAGACTCAGTGAGCTGGACATATCCCGGTCTCTCTAAGGGATTGCGCTCAGTATACTGGGACTCTCCACCAGAGTTTAGTTGCACATACAACTGGTCAAAGACTTTGATCAGCTCGGTTATTGCTGCAGTAGACATTTCAAAGGGGCAATTATCAGCCATATGACCTGGGCCAGAACAACTCGTGCACTTTACAGGCTCTGTTTTGCACACAGTGGCAGATTTGTACACATTCACAGACAAATCATACATAGAACAGGGCTTAGGTTTTGCCTCACCTTTAAGACATTCCCACTGGAATCACAGACATGCCTCAGAGTTTTTTTCCCCTTTGCTTTAACCCTTCAGGTAGCAAAACATTAAGACATTTTACTCTAGACATTTTCTCTCTCACTTGAGCTACTTTGTTGCAGACATGGCTGCTCTGCTTTTTGGTGTTCCCCACTATGAATTACCTCATTCACACTCTCTAGGGGAACATTTACATTGGGGGTCATCCCTACACTTTTTGCTATAGGTGTTTTCACACTCCATAGTCAAACACATAGGGGCAGATTTATCAAAGAGTGAAGTCAGTAGTGAAGTTCCCCCACTAGAGTGAAATTCCGCCACTCTCCATTCATTTCTATGGGATTTTTAAAGGAGTACTCATCAAAGAGTGAACGTTCATTTTCACCCATTGATAAATACACCTTTCAAAATCCCATAGAAATGAATGGAGAGTGGCGGAATTTCACTCTTGTGCAGGAACTTCACTCTTTAGTGAATTTGCCCCACTGGATTCACATCTGGACATCGGACAGCAAAATTACCTATAACATTTTGCATAACACCAACACTATTCACCACCTGGTTTGATTGCCCAGCATTCAGTGGTTCGTGGTTTCCCCACAAATCCCAGAATAGGGGAAAGTCTGTTCCTTGAACAATTTCCTCCTCCCCCTCACTGGCAACTACAAGTGAGTGGACAACTGTCCCTTTGGTGGTTTCAAAACTTAAATGTACAGTCTGTTCAAAGTTCTATTGCTTATCAGGGACCTCCTGCCCCACTAGAACGTACAGTAACAGATTATGTAACACCACAGACTCAGTGGATTTAATGTCCAGTGTGACCCACAGTGAAATCCCATTCACTTTTAACTCCACATACTTTTCAATAGTTCCAGTGCATTCTGGCTGCACACTTAACACGTTAGGTCCCAGGACCTTGCCTTTCCTCCAACAGTCCCAGTCTTTTATCCCCCCAGCCTGCCGTTCCCTTTCAACCACCCCTTTAAGAACAGTCTCACCATTCCTGTAGTAGGGAAGAACCCTGGCCAAATATGCCAGACTGGACTTGGAAATCAGCATAGCCTCTCTCCTTGGCATGCTGCACTTATGACAACCGCTGGGTCTCCAACCTCGGGGCACCACCTCTTTGGAACTGGTTTCCTGACTTCCATTGCCACTCGCAAAGTCTACCTCACTTCCTTCGTCATCTATTGAGAATACACTCGTTGCTGTACCTCTAAGGAAGCCTGTTGGAAGAACTCTCTCTGTGGTACACAGAAAAAATGTCTTTTCCCCTAAAGACCTTTCAGGAGCTGCCACTGCTCCTTGCAACTCACAGAAACTCTCACGTTTCACTCTTGGTGCACAGACTCTCTCCCAGTCGCTGTGGAAAGGCATCCACCAGTTGCCATCTTGCTGTTCCTGTCGCTTTAACACAGCCTCCTGCTGAACAGCTGAAGCACAATTTGTCATATTCATCACTGGCTTATAGGTAATGTCTCTCAGACTCATCAGCCTTTAAACAGTTGTATGTCTTTGAATTGCTCCTAATTTTGCCCACATCCGAAACACCATATGTGGCAAACTGGCAGCTTGCACATATAACTTTTGGGGGAATTAGTCAATGGCAGATAGGCAGCATAGGACAAAGGAGCATAAAGACAGGGAGACAAGCTTCTTCAAGGAAAACAAGGGTTTATTTTGCCACTTTTAAACAGTCAGTTACACACAGCAAATAAACAAATCATAAAATAAAAACCTTGCCCACTGGGCACTACCTTCACACTTTGAAGTATTCCCCGACTAGACTGGGCCCCTTGTGGACTACCAGCACAACAAGCAAATAGTTTGGCTCAGCCCTGTACTCACAGGACTCCTGGCAGTGTTCAGCCTCCTGGCTTTCTCAATCTTGTAGCAAGACTCTCTCTGAGAGACACAACTTTGTCACAGGCTCCCACTGCTTCGTGCAGTATCTTGTGGCACTCCCAGCACCTCTGGGAGTTCCTAACACAGCAAGGTCTCCTACCTGCTGAGAGACTGAGCTGTGCTCACAGCCCTTTTACATTCTCAGGTAGCTCCTCTCTCAGCTGCCACTTAATTACCTGGCTGAGAGGGAATATTAACCCTACCTGAGCCAAATATTCCTTTGTATCACATACCATGCAGTTTAAAGGACAAGGAAAGGCAAAAAAGTAAAATCCAATTTTTACTTTCTTTAATGAAAAAGAAATATACTTTAATTTAAAAATCTGTACCGTTTTTAAAAAAAACCTGACTGTATGCAGTAACATTCTCCCTTCATTTACTGCTGAGCAGGGAAACAATCATACTTATGAACAGCAGGGGGAGCCCCTGCCTTACTTTCCAGCCATGCAGAACTCAAGCAGCTTTGTTTGTGACGATCCCTAAGCAGCCCAGACCACACTGAGCATGTGCATTGCCTTTGTTATACATCTTTGTCTGACAAAGTTACAAGATGGTGACCCCCTGTAGCCAACTTTGAAAGCATAAATCATTTGTTTGATCAGGCTTGTGGTGCAGTAAGTTCATGCTTATGTTTAGTATACAAAATACAGCATTTCTAGCCTTATTCTATTTTACACTTTCCTTTTCCTTTAAATGCACACTTTTATGTGCCTTTTTCTGTAAAACAGTGGTGTTTCCCAAACACCCTGTCACAGTATATATATATATATATATATATATATATATATATATCAAACAGATGAGGACCCGCACTCCAGTAGTCTGTGAAACAAATCAATATTTATTCATAGCTTGTGCATCCAACGTTTCGGCCCACATCTGGGCCTTTATCAAGGATAAAATACAAGTGATTAAGAGTGTACTCACACTCTTAATCACTTGTATTTTATCCTTGATAAAGGCCCAGATGTGGGCCAAAACGTTGGATGCACAAGCTATGAATAAATATTGATTTGTTTCACGGACTATTGGAGTGCGGGTCCTCATCTGTTTGCTGTATGCTATAATTTGACCCAGCACCAGCTTCAATGCAAGTCTGGATCTGAGTTCAAGCGTGTTCATGCTTAGATATATACACACACACTATCGTATAAGAACTTTTAACACTTCTTCAAATGTTGTTTGTACAGGTACAGAACAATCTGAGAAATCTCAGCTTTTGGCTGGTAAGTGGCTTTTTATTTTAAATTGTATTAATCAAATAGGGTTGAAATCAATTAAATGTGCCATATACAGTATATATATATATATATATATATATATATATATATATATATATATATATATATATATATATCTGGCGCTTATGTGGGCCGCACTCCGTAATCTTAGGTGAGACCTGGGTGCTCATGCAAATAGAATGTACAAAGCAAGGCACTCGCAGGATTTCCTTGAAAAAGGTCCTTGTGTGGGACCGAAACGTTGGATTAATAAACTTCCTTATTTGTATTTTTTTGTTGTCTTTTGTACGAAATCCTGTGAGTGCCATCACCTTTTTGCTATATATATATATATATATATATATATATATATATATATATATATATATATATATATATATATATATATATATATATATATACACACACTATCTATAGTATAAGAACTTTTAACACTTCTTCAAATGTTGTTTGTACAGGTACAGAACAATCGGAGAAATCTCAGCTTTTGGTTGGTAAGTTCCTTTTTTATTTTTAATTGTATTAGTAAAATAGGGTTGAAATCAATTAAATGTGCCGTATATATATATATTGCCATCCTCTGCCTCTTTACATCTTTCAAGTAAGGATCACTGAATCTGTGACAGTAGCTAGACAGCTACTGAAATTCGAAACTCAGGAACTGCTGAACAAAAACAAAATCATTCCAAAACTGCAAATTAGAGACAGCACAATTAGCATCAACATTTAATAATTTAATAATTAGCAGCACCTACTGACAGGAAAACTTAATTTTCTTCTTGATGATTTGCGATGACCCGTAAGCTTACCATCTCAACCCCACTGGAGCATATGTATAACCTGTTCTATTTATTTTGGTGTAACTCAGGTTTGTGGGCCTTCTAGGCTACCATCATTTTCCTTTTCAATACAGGTCTTTATGATGGCCACTCTATCTTATTAAAGTAAACTAGTGTTATAACAGTTCTTTCTAATTTTAACTGAATTTTAATTTTCCACATTGATGAACTGTGAACAATATTAATGTTTGAGTGTTTTTTTTTTTGCCGCTACACATCGGAAATGTCCAGTGTCCAGTATCCAGTGTCCAGAATATGCTGGTGAAAACATCAATGGCAAGATATTTCTTATTATTAAATGCTTTCAATGATTGTATAACATTTTTTCCCTTTTTAATTATATCCATATTTACATTGACCCTTATTATGCTAGATTCTTCAATCTCTTTTGCTGTCCCTGTGCAATCTTACTCTTCTGGGGCAGGGATTGATGTGAAATATGTATAATTCCTGCAAAACAGTGTAAATGTGTCAGTGCAATTTAAATAAAGTAAATAAATAACTGCAGAATTGAAGATCTAAAAATCAGGTCCTTGCCAATTGAGTCCCAAGTGCACTACAGATTTGTTTCCTTTTTTTAGATGTGAACTGACGTGATTCATTTTTGGCCATCATTTATGTTACAAGTTTCCTCTTTATGTTTGTTTCTCTGTGTAATAATTGAATTGTATTTTCTATACATTATAAATAATCATATATTTAAAAAAATAGTCATCAATAACATAAAAATTATGTGCTGTTGACTTTTTCCCAGTCTCATGGTTCTTTAGTGTATTTACACTACTCAGACCTTTCTAATACAACATACATCAACATATAGACAAATAAAAGAGATCCTCTGCACACAACCAATTATCAATATATTTAGATATATCAAGACATTTTGTGCATGCTGCTACTGAAAAATGCCTTATCCTTTAAACAAAACAGGGATAGACAAAGTCATCCCATATCTAGCCAGTCCTATGCTCAACTTTCATCTAATTCATCAACACATCACATTTTATAAAAATCCACTACTAGCTCACAATGGATTTAGCTATTGTACAACCAGTAAAATAAATCTCAAATTACTGTATTGTTTGTACAGGTACTGAAGGACCTCAACCATCTCAGTTTTTGGCTGGTAAGTACTTTTTTTGGTAGTTTAATTTTATTATAATGCATGAATGGAAAATATTGTTTAAATATGTTTGACTATACTATCTATACTATAGAGTATAGTTCCATTTTAATTTCAGACATATTTATACTAGTACATATTGCACAGATTTCAGCACATAAACGGAGACTGACCACCTTGAAGAATTTAAACTGCAGCTTTGCTGGCTTTTATTTGCAATAGAACACAATAAATCTTCAGCCCATTGGCTTCACATGGAGAATCACAGAACATACAGTCCCTCTTTACACCCTCACTGGTGTTATCTTTACTCATGTTTGAGGTTGATCCTCACTGACCTTCAGCAGACCACAAGTCCCAGAATCCTCTCTGGGCACACTTGAGACTCTTGTCTCCTGTGAGTGTTTTTTCTGGTCCTCTCCCAGACCTTTGCAGCTCTCTCCAACTCAGGGGAATCACCCTCTGGTTCCCTGGTGCTCACAAGCATGCATGGCCTCTCATCCTTCTCCTCTCTAGGGAAAGCAGCAGCCCTGAGGTGGGCTGCTCCAGGGACCCATTATTCAGCTTTTCCCAAGATGGTGCATAATTAAGAAGCATTACATGCTGCAGCAATACACTTTTCCCTGGAGTTCTGATTTTATCAGCTTAATGCTGGTGAAATACATACAATATAGTGCCCTTTAGATACCCATATCTTACTATATATATATATATATATATATATATATATATATATATATATATATATATATATATATATATATATATAGTAAAAGTCCTTTATTTCCCAAGTACAACCCCTATTTTGGTAATTTTTTACTCGGCCAATATGTCTGAATATTATTTTATTACAGATATAGAGGACCAGGGTCCAGTGTGAATGCTGGTGAAAAAGCTGATGGTAACAGTTTTGTTTTTATACATATGGTATATCTTTTTTTTCTTCTTCTCCCTCTGCAGCTGTAAAACCTTACATAGAGTAAGGGATGAAAGCCCACCTTGCTTTATTCCATCTGCTCCAGGGACCCATTATTCAGCTTTTCCCAAGCTGGTGCATAATTAAGAAGCATTACATGCTGCAGCAACCCATATCTTAATATATATATACAGTATATATAGAACGTAGAACTCTGGAAGCCAGCACAACTCGTCTAGGAAGTGATCGGTGCCTGGGTGCAACAAGCCAATGCAGTAGAAGTATAATAGACAAAAAAAGCTTGCACTCACAGGTCTTTTGCAAAAAATAAATGGTGTTTAATCAGAAAGAATCACTAACGTTTCGGCTAGCACACTAGCCTTTCTCAAAGTGAAGAAACAAACAAACCACAACCATTTAAAACCCAAAGTTGGGGGAAGCAAAACAAAGTGACGTCAGAGAGACGTGTAAGTAGGGAGAAAATACATAAAATATAATTAAAGTCCATAAATGCATTACGAGTTCATGGGGACAATAAATTCATATATATACACAATGTTACAATCAGCAATAAACATATAGGATAACTGAGAAAGCGATGTTTATAAATTACAATGTATCAACATATGTAGCGTTAGCGGAGCGGCTCGTGGACAGTTGCAGTTAGTACAGCATGTAGCCAAAAGATAAGGGAACCCCAATCATAAAGTTTCAGTTAATAATATGTACAAAGTCGTTCAATCCATTAAAAGTTCATAGTAGTAATTAATATAGCTAAGCGTTCAACATGTTCATAATTGGTATGTGTGTAAAGTTACCGCTGTCATCCAGTGTGTATGGAGGCCGGTCGTCTTGTTGTTCGTCGGGTCGGTTCAGAAGCCGTCTCTGCGGGGGTTCATCGGGTAGGTTTAGAAGCCGACGTTGCAGGGTTAAAGGAACAGTAACGTCAAAAAATAAGTGTTTTAAAGTAATGAAAATATAATGCAGTGTTGCTCTGCCCCGGTAAAACTGCTGTGTTTACATAAGAAAGACTACAATTGTGTATATAAATAAGCTGCTATGTAGCAATGGGGGCAGCCATTCAAAGGAGAAAAAGCTCAAATTACACAGCAGATATCAGATAAGCTCTGTCTATCTAATGGTGTTATCTGTTATCCATTAATTAACCTGTGCCATTTAGCCATTCTTCAATTTCCGCCATTGCTCCACAGAAGCTTGTTTATATGAACTAAAGTATTGTTTCTGAAGCAAACAGATCAGTTTTACCAGTGCAGGGCAACATTACATGACATTTTCATTACTTTAAAACACTTTAATTTTTTGATGTTACTGTTCCTTTAAAGTCCTGTGGAAGAATCATCTGCCGGAAAATGCTCTCAAGCAGGTAGTGCATAAGCGGTCCAGTAGCAGTGTGCTGGACGGAAGCGCTGTGTACTGAACGGACATGCTGTACTAACTGCAACTGTCCACGAGCCGCTCCGCTAACGCTACACAGGGCCGCCATTAGAAATCACGGGGCCCCGTACAACAAAATTTTTGGGGCCCCCTGGGCCCCGCCCACACTGATGACCAAGCTCCGCCCTATATCCCGCCCACTCCACATCGCAGTTAAAAGACCACACAGACATCAGCGCTAAAAAAGTAAACCCCCCCACACACAAGTTGTAAAAAGCTATTGATGGTCAGGGCCCCCTTATAAAAAATTGGGGCCCCAAAAAAAAAAATTTAATTTTTTTTTTTTTTTAAAAACATTGGTGGCAGGGGCCCCCTTATAAGTTAAAAAAACTTGGGGCCCCAACAAAAAAAATGTAAAAAAAACTAAAAAATAAACAAACATTGGTGGCAGGGGCCCCCTTATAAGTTAAAAACAAATTGGGGCCCCAAAAAAAAATTTGAAAAAAAATGAATTTTTTTTGAGAAAAAAAAAACCATTGGCGGCAGGGGCCCCCTTATAAGTCAAAAACAAATTGGGGCCCCAAAAAAAAATTTGAAAAAAAAAAAACTGGTGGCAGGGGCCCCCTTACAAGTTAAAAAAATTTGGGGCCACCAAAAAGAAAATTAATTTTTTTTTTAAAAAAAAAACCCCCAAAAAAAAACAATGGTGGCAAGGGGCCCCTTACGAGTTAAAAAAAAAATTGGGGCCCCAAAAAACAAAGTTTTAAAAAAAAGATTGGTGGCAGGGGCCTATAGAATATTAAAATAATACATTGGTGGCCAGGGGATTAAAAAAAAAAAAAACCACAAACTGGTGTTCAGTAGAATTGAACTCATGGCTTCAGTACTTCAACTTCACCTCCTTTCGTGACTTCGGGTCTTTTCACCGCTTCAGGACTTCAATTTCGGCTGTTTTCGTGACTTCGGGTCTTTGCGCTGCTTCAGGACTTCGGCTTCGGCTGTTTTCGTGACTTCGGGTCTTTTCGGCGCATCGGCTTCGGCTTTTCGGCACTTCCGCATTCGGCACTCAAGAGGCAAGACGTACGGCTCGGGCGCTCGTAAGGGGGGCCCGGATCTTCAAAAAATGCAGCGCTGCCGGGCCCCCCTTCATGCCCGGGCCCGGTACGCTTGTCCCCCCTGTCCCCCCTGTCCCCCCCTGATGGCGGCCCTGACGCTACATATGTTGATACATTGTAATTTATAAACATCGCTTTCTCAGTTATCCTATATGTTTATTGCTGATTGTAACATTGTGTATATATATATGAATTTATTGTCCCCATGAACTCGTAATGCATTTATGGACTTTAATTATATTTTATGTATTTTCTCCCTACTTACACGTCACTCTGACGTCACTTTGTTTTGCTTCCCGCCACTTTGGGTTTTAAATGGTTGTGGTTTGTTTGTTTCTTCACTTTGAGAAAGGCTAGTGTGCTAGCCGAAACGTTAGTGATTCTTTCTGATTAAACTCCATTTATTTTTTGCAAAAGACCTGTGAGTGCAAGCTTTTTTTGTCTATTATATATATATATATATATATATATATATATATATATATATATATATATATATATATATATATATATATATATATATATATATATATATATATATATAGTAGAAACAAGAGATCCTCTGCACTCAACCCATTATCAATATATTTAAGACAGAGACACTTTGTGCATACTGCTACTGAAAATGCCTTACCCTTTAAACAACACAGGGATTGTTTGTCCATATATTGCAATATATTTAAGCTGGCCAACTACGTCAAAGTCATCCCTTATCTGGCCAGTCCTACTCTCAATTTTTATCTGATTCATTATGAATTCTACTGTTCAATTATACATTTTACAAAGGGACTAAGTTTTACCCGCAACTTACTTGCTGCTTTCAAAGTAAACTCCAAACTTTGGATGCCCTTTTATTAGACACCAGTGGGATCACCTGACTATAGCTGGGAAGGGTGGGGGCTACAACATGGAGCTGGTCACTGCTCCTGTATAAACTATAACAAGCAAGGGGAAGTTGTGCTCAACCACTAACTTAAAAACATTAAGAGGGGGTGCAATGAGGTAGTGACCACAATATACATATAGTAGAAACAAGAGATCCTCTGCACTCAACCCATTATCAATATATTTAAGACAGAGACACTTTGTGCATACTGCTACTGAAAAATGCCTTACCCTTTAAACAACACAGGGATTGTTTGTCCATATATTGCAATATATTTAAGCTGGCCAACTACGTCAAAGTCATCCCTTATCTGGCCAGTCCTACTCTCAATTTTTATCTGATTCATTAAGAAGTCTACTGTTCAATTATACATTTTACAAAGGGACTAAGTTTTACCCGCAACTTACTTGCTGCTTTCAAAGTAAACTCCAAACTTTGGATGCCCTTTTATTAGACACCAGTGGGATCACCTGACTATAGCTGGGAAGGGTGGGGGCTACAACATGGAGCTGGTCACTGCTCCTGTATAAACTATAACAAGCAAGGGAAAGTTGTGCTCAACCACTAACTTAAAAACATTAAGCGGGGGTGCAATGAGGTAGTGACCACAATATATATATAGTAGAAACAAGAGATCCTCTGCACTCAACCCGTTATCAATATATTTAAGACAGAGACACTTTGTGCATACTGCTACTGAAAAATGCCTTACCCTTTAAACAACACAGGGATTGTTTGTCCATATATTGCAATATATTTAAGCTGGCCAACTACGTCAAAGTCATCCCTTATCTGGCCAGTCCTACTCTCAATTTTTATCTGATTCATTAAGAATTCTACTGTTCAATTATACATTTTACAAAGGGACTAAGTTTTACCCGCAACTTACTTGCTGCTTTCAAAGTAAACTCCAAACTTTGGATGCCCTTTTATTAGACACCAGTGGGATCACCTGACTATAGCTGGGAAGGGTGGGGGCTACAACATGGAGCTGGTCACTGCTCCTGTATAAACTATAACAAGCAAGGGAAAGTTGTGCTCAACCACTAACTTAAAAACATTAAGCGGGGGTGCAATGAGGTTGTGACCACAAAATACATATAGTAGAAACAAGAGATCCTCTGCACTCAACCCATTATCAATATATTTAAGACAGAGACACTTTGTGCATACTGCTACTGAAAAATGCCTTACCCTTTAAACAACACAGGGATTGTTATATATATATATAGTAAAAGTCCTTTATTTCCCAAGTACAACCCCTATTTTGGTAATTTTTTACTCGGCCAATATGTCTGAATATTATTTTATTACAGATATAGAGGACCAGGGTCCAGGGTCCAGTGTGAATGCTGGTGAAAAAGCTGATGGTAACAGTTTTGTTTTTATACATATGTTATATCTTTTTTTTTCTTGCTCTCCCTCTGCAGCTGTAAAACCTTACATAGAGTAAGGGATGAAAGCCCACCTTGCTTTCTTCCATCCGCTCCAGGGACCCATTATTCAGCTTTTCCCAAGCTGGTGCAGAATTAAGAAGCATTACATGCTGCAGCAACCCATATCTTAATATATATATATCAAGTATATGACTGCTGCACACACTTCAAAAAATGGGATAATGCCCTGGTGCTAACAGATTATATATATAAAGTAAAAAACTGGAATGCTGTTGCACACTAGGGACTTAGTCAAAAGAAGATAAAAAAAAAGTTTTATTCAAATCGACGTTTCGACCCTCACTGGAGTCTTTATCAAGATGATAAAGACTCCAGTGAGGGTCGAAACGTCGATTTGAATAAAACCTTTTTTTTATCTTCTTTTGACTAAGTCCCCAGTGTGCAACAGCATTCCATTTTTTACTATATATATATATATATATATATATATATATATATATATATATATATATATATATATATATATATATATATATATATATAGTAAAAGTCCTTTATTTCCCAAGTACAACCCCTATTTTGGTAATTTTTTACTCGGCCAATATGTCTGAATATTATTTTATTACAGATATAGAGGACCAGGGTCCAGGGTCCAGTGTGAATGCTGGTGAAAAAGCTGATGGTAACAGTTTTGTTTTTATACATATGGTATATCTTTTTTTTTTCTTGTTCTCCCTCTGCTATGAAACCTTCTCCTTCGCAGCTCATATAAAGTCTTGAGACTAAAGGTAGCCATACACAGGGAGATCCACAAGCGGATCTCTCCCCTATATGCCCACATAGAGGTGGGTGATGTCGGGCTGATCAAATTATGGGCCCTAAAAATCACAGCTTTACATTTACCAGAGTGCTGTCTTTTGTGTGTAAAGACATAGTTATTTGTGGTTATATGTTCAGTTAATTGTAATATATTATGTCTTCAACTAAAACTCATTGTAGAATTTATAAGCTGTGGATAAAAATTTTATAAGCAATCCAGGTTGTAGATTGTATGATTAGCAGCACTTCTGGTTTGCAGAGCAAACGGGTGGCTTTATTTTCTGATTATAACCCTACCTTTAGGCAACTGTCAGTTGGGGAAGATCAAACAACTATAAAACAGAGGTTTGCTCACAGTGTATACTTTCTGGGGCCAACTTACATGTATAGTTTTATCTGCATGTGTTGTACAGTGGAAAGGATTTTATGATATTATATTTTTCAGTTAATTGTGGTGTGGCAGAGGAAACACTTTACAGAGTGAAAACCCTTCTTAAGCTGTCTTTCAACAAAAGAGTCAAAAGGTTTGGACATTTGAAAGTTAATGTTTGAAATATGCAGCACTGTATAAAATATATTACCTGGGGGCTCTCTAAGCACCCAGGCTGCTAAATACATATCTGAACAGTTGTGTCTTACGTTGTGTAAACACACTTAAATGTTCTTTTTGTGTGGAGACAAGTTATGGTGTATTTCTCTACCCTAGATTGGGGGACACAGGCACCATGGAAATGAAGATCCTGCAGATTGGAAAGCTGACACTAAACAGTTAACTTTTAACTCCTCCTCCTGCTCTGGGTTTCATCCCCTGCCTCCTCCTGGAGTCAGTTTTTACTTAGTGTCCTCAGAAGGAAGAAAATAAAACACAGAGTGGCTGGGCAAAGGATCCTAACTGTTGTAAAAGGTCACTCCTCACAGTGTCATGAAATACATCCCAGCAGCTTTACCAGCTATAGGTTCAGGACCTAATGAACAGCTAAGCTTAGCCTAGTAGCCATCCCGCTCCTTGGAGGTCTGTAGGTTAGCCCATCTCCACCCTATGGTTATGTTCTTGCTCCCCTGGAAGCTACACGAGCCAGGCTACACTGGAGTTCACATGAAGGACTGGTTGTAACAGATGAGTGGGCTTTATTCATCTGGGAGTTAAGCTAGTTGGTCGGGTATGTGCTCAGCAGCACCCTGTGCACCCACCCACCAAATGGTCACGCGTCTGGCCACCCACACCCTCCTTCTCTACTTCCCTGATTAGCTTGCTGCATGCCTTGCTCATCCGTTCTGCAGGTGGAAGGAGTCACAAGCCCCATCTTGGCTGGCTTCCTCCCTCTCGTGCACTCTTGTGCTTGATCTCCCGCTCATTCTCCTGGGGACTGGCAGCAGGACGGCACATCTCTTCCTCTGAGAGAACAAGATAAACACCTTACAAGATCAAATCTTAACATCGAAATTGGTCTTCATTGTTCCCATTCGAACAGCCATGAAGACTCTGGGGAAAATGGTGTCGGCCTTTCCCGAGATTCCATACACACCAGACCCCTACAGCAATTAATACTGCATCACCAGAAGAGGGATCGCAAGAACCTAGACAGGATAGTAGTCATCCCACCTCAAGTAAAGCCTTCACTAGAATGGTGGCTGTATCCACCCAGACTGAGATCGGGAAGACCATTACCAAACCGATGATACTAAGAAGCGTGACTAACACACCGACGCTATCTAAAATGTGGAATTAACCTGCCAACGTTACCAAAGATGCGGGATCAGCCCGCCGACGTTGGGGAATGGGTAGAAGCACGACTTAACCGGCATTGTATGTTTGCGGGGATTTAAGTGGGCTAGAAGTGACGATAGAAGTGTACCTGCAAAGGGTGTATGCTGGTAACTTAATTATGCTGCTGCTTTCCTCCTAATAAACGATGTCATCTAAAATGCGGGATTAACCCGCCAACGTTACTAAAGATGCGGGATTAACCCGCCGACGCCGGGGGTTGGGTAGAAGCACGGCTTAACCGGCATTGTATGTGGGGATTGAAGTGGGTCAGAAGTGGCGATACAAGCATGCCTGCAAAAGTTTGATGCTGATAATTCTTTGGCATGTTAAATCATGCTGTTGCTCTCCTCATAACACAGCTAGGCCAGCTTGTACTTAGGTGCTGGTTAGCAAGTGAACCCCAGTTCCTGGACTATCATTTTAATTTTTGTACATTTAATAAAAGTTATGTTTTAGTTAACCTTTCCTCTGTTCTTAGGACAACACATGTAATACATTGGGTTGGTCTTTCCCTTTTTTCCCCTTCTCTGGGGTATGTTAATGCCAGTCAAAAAGGGTGGGGCGGATTGATGGGTCTGCTGACAGTTCAGGGATGTTGGAACTAGGAGGAAAGGAGCCTCCCAATCAATCTCCTAGAGCTCAGAGCGAATCTGTACTACATCATTGGACGGCATTCCTACGCAACAGGTTAGTGCGGATACAGTCCAACAACGTGACAGCTCTAGACTACATCAACCACCAAGGGGGCACCAAAGCAGGGCAGCCCTAGCAGAGACACAAAGGACCCTACACTGGGCAGAAGAATTCGTTCCCGCAATCTCTGTGGTATGCATCAGTGAACATACCCAAGGATGCACGGGTCCACTTTCACTTCACCCATTGATAAATACACCTTTCAAATCCCATAGAAATTAATGGAGAGTGGCGGAATTTCACTCTAGTGGCGGTACTTCACTCTTTAGTGAATTTGCCCCTATGTCTCTTACCACATAGCACTTAAAACTCCTTGTCATATGATTCTGTGTATATTTATTACACTGTATGTAATCTGTCTCCCCCATGTGTACTTTTATATAAATATATATTGTACTTTTATGCACTGCTCCTCAACACCACTTTACAAATAAAGTTACACATACATACATAGGTCATTCTTTCAGCCATATACATTCCGGGGCTCCTGAAGTTGGGAAGCGGACTTTCTAAGCAGTCACTAAACCACGACATGTTCCACAAAATAACACAGAGGTGGGGCACCCTCTGTGCACCCCACTTCGAAAAGTGGAAAGGTTTCTAGCTCGATACAGAGATCCCTTAGGTCTAGATGTTGATGCCCTAACAGCGGATTGGCAATTTCATTTGGCGCATGCTTTTCCTCCTCTTCCACTACTGCCAAGGATAATCAGACGGTTATAGACTACACAGACAACCCTCATTCTCATAGCTCCAAGGTGGCCTCCTCGCTCCTTGTTCACAGACCTGATCAACCTGTCAGTAGCAGAAACCTGGACACTACCTCTCCTTCCAGATCTTCTAACCCAGGGTCCAATTCAACATCCAAATCCACCATACCTGAACTTGACGGCATGGCTCTTGAGACGCACATCCTAACACAAAAGGGTTTTTCCAGGGCCGTAGCTCACACTATGGGGCAGATTTACTAAAGGTTGAATTTCGAGTGGTCTAAACACTCGAAATTCGACCGTCGAGGGGGGGAATAGCGCTCGTTCGAATTCGACTAGCGAATCGATCGAACGATTTTCATTCGATCAAACGCCAAAATCGTTCGAATCGAGCGATTTTGGGAATTCGATCGAATGAAAACCGTTCGATCAAAAAACTTTTCCCAAAAGACTATGGAAGGTCCCCATAGGCTTACAATGCAATTCGGTAGGTTTTATCTGGCGAATTAAATGGTCGAACGATTTTTAAAGGGGAAGTACTTCGACTATCGAATGGTCGAATGATTTTAAATTCGAACGTTCGAATTACTCGAATCGTTCGAATCGATCGAACGATCACTATTCGATGGTCGAGTTTTCAAATTCGATGGTCGAATTTTCAAAAAGTTGACAAAAAGTTGCATTTGAAATTCGAATTTTAACCATTCGAATTCTTCACTCGAATTTTGTAAATTTGCCCATATGTGTGCAGCGAGAAAGCCAGTCTCCGCCAAGACTTATCATCGAGTCTGGGCTACCTACCGTCAATGGTGCACCCGTAATATGAAGACCTTCAGGACATTTTTGGTTCCCAACATACTCGAGTTTCTCCATGAGGGATTATCCATGGGTATGTCTCTAGGTTCTCTCAAGTCCCAGACCTCCGCTCTTTCAGTTCTCTTTCAGAAGCACCTAGCCTTGTTACCTGATGTAAAGACTTTCATGCAAGGGGTTGCACATATAGCCCCCCCAATACGCCCACCAACTCCTATCTGGGACCTCACGCTAGTGTTTGGGGCACTTCAACATCCACCTTTCGAACCACTGGGGTCAGTGCTCCTTCAATGGCTTACTTGGAAGACAGTATTCCTTCTAGCAATTGCCTCAGCAAGACAGGTTTCAGAGCTAAATGCATTATCCTGCAAGCCACCCTTCCTAGTTTTTAATCACGACAGAGTGGTTCTCAGAACCATTCCCTCCTTCCTTCCTAAGGTGGTCTTGGATTTTCATTTGAATCAAGAAATAACAAATCCTACCTTCTGTCCATTGCCGTCAAATCCCAAGGAGGTGGCCCTACATGCTCTGGATCCCGTCAGAGTGTTGAAATTCTATATCCACAGAGATAAGGACATTTGCAAGACCAATGCTCTGTTCATTCTGCCTTCCGAACCTCAAAAGGGTTCTCGGGCTTCTAAACCTACTATCTCCCGTTGGATCAAGAAAGCTATTCAACGAGCCTACACAGCCCATTCTACCGGAGGGATGAGTACGTCCTGGGCGTTCAGAAATCAGGCATCAGCCGAACAGCTGTGTAAGGCAGCCACGTGGACTTCGGTTTAATTCTTTTGCAAAATTTTACCATTTCGATACCTTTACGGCCTCTGACACTCGCTTCGCCAGAAAGGTGCATCAAGCCAGACCGGGAGAAAAGGAGATTTTGTGATACTCACCGTTAAATCTCTTTCTCTTCAGTCGCTTGAGGGACACAGGGCTTCCCTCCCTGGATTGAGGCTCTCCATTTTCCGTCAGATATGTTACAGTAACTTGTTTGGAGTATTCTATTCCTATGTCAAATTTTTATTATTAATAATGTTGTTTTCCTGTTGAACACCCCGATAACTTCATTTTGGGGAAGGTACCTCTCTCATCTACTTATACAGGCCCTCGGCAGGTCTAACATGCAAGATTTTGAAATTCTGTCTTTTTGCAGCATCATGGTATAATAAAGCTTGATAAATTCAAAAAAGTTTTTTTTCCTCTAAATATTTTAGTGAAAAAGAACTCAAATATTACAATATTTTACTGTTCAAACTTTAATAAACAACCCCCTAAATGTACATTAATATTTTGAAGAGTTTTTTGTGTCATCACTTTAACCATGTTTTTGCCATTGTACACTACCATCATTGTGTACTTTTCATTTTTTCATCCCAATTTAATTTAATAAAATATAATATAATATGTGATGTGTTAATCCTCATTCTGCATCTGTTTGAATCTGTATTTGTATTATACAGGAAACAACTCTCTTCTATCAAAGAAGAAATTAAGGCAGAATCAGAGATGTTCAACACTGCAACACATGGAATGGGCTTTGCTGTCATAGATATTGTTGCAGCAATATTTGACAAAGAACTCTCGTTAAAGGATAACTAAGCCTAACTAAAGAAGTAGGCAGAAATGTTGTACATTATGTTTTGTGCTTCTGTACCAGCCCAAGGCAACCATAGCCGTTTAGCAGTAAAGATCTGTGTCTCCAAAGATGCCCCAGTAGCTCCCCATCTTCTTTTCTGCTGATTCACTGCACATGCTCTGTGCTGCTGTCACTTACTGAGCTTAGGGAGCCACTCACAATATACAGTACACATAGAATAGAAATGTCACAATATAAGGCTGATTAGTAATTAATACAGATAATTACTACATGGCAGCACAGAAACCAGTGCAGTTAGCATCAGAATTGAATAATCAGCAAACCTGTAGCATCAGCTTATATTGCAGGGGAACCTCATTTTCTTCTGCTGGATAATTAGTGATGACCCCTAAGCTTAGCTTCTCAACAGCCAATCAGAGCCCACTGAGCATGTGAGTGTCACAGACACTTTCCAAGGTGGTGACCCCCTGTGACAAGTTTGAAGTCCTGGATCATTGCTGCTATTGACAAGCTGAAACTTTAGCCTCCTGCAATAAGTTCACTATAGAAAATGTAGTTTTTTTTCCATATTGTTTATGGGTTAGTTCTCCTTTAAAAATGTCATTTTCGGTTGGTATGTTTTGTAGCTAAAAGGAAGTTAAGCCATATTCATTGCACTCCTATTGCAAATGAGTTATTCTGCCCATATAAAAATGTTACTATCTGGTACCATTTCATCCTGTTGAAAACTGTGAAAAAATGTAATCATAAATAGTCTTTTTTGTATTTAAAATGAATAGTTATTGCATAATCATGAATATGATTATATGTGATATTGCATATTACAAATTTCTGTATATATACTGTATATATATATATATATATATATATATATATATATATATATATACACAGTATATATATATAAATATACATAAATATATATTTGTGTATATATGTACACACGTTATATTTATTAAAAATCTGTTTCACTCTTAAAAAATTTCTTATGGATGTTTTTTTTTACCATTATACTACTTTATTTTAGCACACAGGAAATACACATGATACAATGACTTATACAATGTAATAAAAATAAATTTCACAAAGACACCCCCCCCCCCAGGTTCTAAGGGAGCTTTCTGATATTCTCAGAGTCATCTGGTATGGTGCCTATGGATTGGAGAAAAGCTGATGTTATTCCAATACTTAAAAAGGGATTACGATCTCAGCCTGGCAATTATAGGCCAGTAAGATTGACATCTGTGGTGGGCAAATTATTTGATGGCTTGTTAAGGAATCACATTCATGTCCTAGTGACTGTCATTATGAGCAGCAATCTGCATGGCTTTATGGAGGACAGGTCATGTCAGACAAATCTGATTGCTTTTTATGATGTGGTAAGTAAGATACTGGACAGTGGGGGGGCAGTAGATGTGATTTGGATTTTGCCAAAGCGTTTGATACTGTGCCCCACAAACGACTGCTTTCTAAACTAAGGTCTGTTGGACTTAATGAAGTTGTTTGCACATGGATAGGAAACTTGCTACAGGATCGGTACAGAGGGTGGTTGTTAATGGGACATTCTCTACTTGGAGTAAGGTTCTTAGTGGGGTCCCCCAGGGCTCAGTATTGGGTCCACTTTTATTTAACTTGTTCATTAATGACTTAGGGGAGGGTGTTGTAAGTAATATATCAGTGTTTGCAGATGACACAAAATTATCCAGCCCAATTAATTCCATCCAGGATGTGGCACTTGCAACATGATCTTGACAAACTGGTAATCTGGGCAGCTAAGTGGCAAATGAGATTCAATGTTGATAAATGTAAAGTCATGCACCTGGGATGTAAAAATATCCAAGCCACATATACCCTTAATGGGACTGCACTAGGCAAATCCATTATGGAAAAGGACCTTGGAGTCCTTGTAGATAATAAACTTTTCTGTAGCAAGCAATGCCAGTCAGCAGCATCAAGGGCAAATAAGGTCTTGAGTTGTATTAAATGGGGCATAGAGTCACGGGAGGAGGGGTCCCACTGTATAGAGCACTGGTAAGGCCCCATCTAGAATATGCCGTACAGTTTTGTCTCCATCACTCAAACAGGACATTATTGTATTAGAGAGGGTACAGAGAAGGGCAACTAAGCTGGTAAAGGGAAAATCTTAGCTATGAGGAAAGACTGGACAAATTGGGGATGTTCACGCTGGAGAAGAGACGCTTAAGGGGTGATATGATAACTATGTATAAATATATAAGAGGATCATATAATAATCTCTCTAATACTTTATTTACCAGTAGGTATTTCCAGCTGACACGAGGTCACCAAGAAGAAAAGCGGTTCCGCCTAAATATTGGGAAGGGGTTTTTTTTACAGTGAGAGCTGTGAAGATGTGGAATTGTCTCCCTGAATCAGTGGAACATGCTGATTAGATAGGTATAAGAAGGGGTTGGATGGTGTTTAGCAAGTGAGTGAATACAGGGCTATTGAAGATAGCTCATAGTACAAGTTAATCTAGGGACTGGTCCTCCGATTGCAATTTTGGAGTCAGGAATAAATTTATTCCCCCTCTGAGGCAAATTGGAGAGACTTCGGATGGGGTTGTTTTTGCCTTCCTCTGGATCAACTGGCAGTAAGGCAGGATATATATATATATATATATATAGTGCTTAAGTAACCAAAGAAATGTATAAAAAGTTAAGTTTTCCCTTTAATGTCTCCATAATGGTTTCTCTGTTGAAAGAATATTGCTATCTGGCCCTAGAAGCTATATTATTCTGAAAGGAACAGGCAAGCTAGAAAATCCATTCACATGTTTACCTTCAACAGGAAGGCTGTCCCGTGGAATGGTATTTAATCATAGTTAAGTGTTAGGAGGGTCCCTTTGAACAGGGCACAGAGCACGAAGGTTAACTGTCTGTGTTAGGAACTTCCATAGGGACTGAGGGTGCCACCTGTCGCTGTAAAGAACAGAGGGAGATGTGACCAGTGAGAATGTGTAAAGCCAGGAGGCTGAGCAATCTGCCAAAAGGAAGTATCATGAGTACAGGGGTGACCCACAAATTTTATGTTTTGCTGGTAGTCCACAAGGGGCCCAGTTTATTGAGGGAACTCATCAAATGTGTTAAAGTACCACCCAGTGAACATAATTTATTTTTTGGATTTGTTTTATTTGCAGAAATGGTCACCTCTGTATGTAAATAAACTGCCTTAAACTGAAGAAAGTGTCTGTTGTTGATCCTTGTGCTTGTGACAGTATTTAGTACTGTATATGAAAAAGGGGGATATGTGTGAGCACTCCACGGCCAAATAAAAATACAATGGATGCTTAGCTGATCTGGCCAGGATAGTCACTCACAAACATACAATAAACAAAAAATGCACATTCCCTGGTCACCTGTTTCACAAATTAACTTAGTATCTAAGCAAATGCATGTATTTTGCAAAACGAGTTTTTTTTATTACCGATTTATGGTCATAAAATTGATGTCACCATACCAAGTGAAGGTAAAACCCATATGGTGGACCTAACTGTTTACCGCTGGTCAAGTTTTTTCTCGGTTGTTGACCTCCTACATAACTAAATGTCTCAGGGTCAATGTCTCCAGACCAAGGCATCGGCTTAAATGGGCTTGATCTTCCCCTATGCCAGTAGCAATTTGTAAGGGGAGAATTTTGCCAATGCAAAAGCATTGACTATTTACACGTTTGTTACTTCCTCAACATTAAGGCTTGTGGGGAATGCAAGGTCTGTTTTGGAGAAGAATGATCTGCATCTGCAGGTTATTTACACATTGGTCATGAAGCAGAGTGCTACAAACATGACAGCTTGTAACAGTTTTCTTTCCACTTTTCACTCAGGTTTTGATATAAAAGTATGGTGCTCACTATGCACTAGGTTAAAAACCACAAGCAAGCAGAGCAGAGAATTGGTGTATGGGATGATTTTACTACTGCCTTTTTCCTTATTAATTAGGAATGCAGCATATGAAATGTGTACTTGGGACACACATAAGATAACATTTCTCTTACAAAACAAAAAAACTTTTTTCTGATATAAAATGTAATAATTTTATTACAATATAGTTTACTACACAGTTTTTAGCAATATTATTGAGGAAGCATCCTACAGTTCAAAGTGTCTTTTTATTTCTTTTGAGAAAAAAACCCTTTACGATAATTCTTTTTTTCCTTCTATAAGAAGAAATGCTTGAATGAATATTTTTGTTTTCCCTCAGTTTAGCTCTTTGAAATCGTATGGGAACAATGTTCTTTTTTCTGCTTTTTGTTTCAAAGTTTGAAAAGACAATTGCATGTGCTTTTTTAAGTGTGTTATGTAATGCTTTGTTATAAGCAAAAGACTCGCTATTAACCCATGTATATAAATCTTGAACCAAATTCTGGGTAGATAGGACAGTTGGTGTAACAGTGTCTAATTCTTCTTCAATTTCAAAAGTATCTTGAAATGGAATAGCTGGTTTGGACATTTTTAGTTCATCTACAGCTTGAAGTGTACCTGCTGTATGTTTTGTTGGTTTGCTGGTAGAGTTTTTTAGAGCAATGGCAATCATAATGCATACACATGTCTCTCCAAAACTGTTTGTCCTACAAGAGCACTTACTCTTATGGACTATGCTCATTTCATCATCTCTGTTAATAATAAGTGTTGCTCCTTCCTGGATATACATTCTTCTTTTTATTAATAAATTACATTCAGACTTTCTGAGCTGGTCTAAAGAAATGTTTTCCCTTGACAGGAGAGTTTTGGCAAATGCAATGTGTTTGCAAATATTGCCCATCAATGAAAACCAGCAATCACAAATGTTATAAATTACATTTACATTGTGATATTTTGCTGGTTGACTCTCAGATGGAATGCAATAATTCCCTTCCCCTTTGTGATGAATATTTGCTTCAAGTCCTTTCTGTATCATTTTCTCCACTGTACCGAAAATGTCCTGCTTTTCTTGTGAACTTGATATACGGCCAGCCTTGTGAAGTTCAGTTAAATGCCTAAAGAAAAAAGAACGAAAATTGTTCAGTATGATGTTAAATATACAGAGTAAAATTAACCTTATGTTTTTTGTAGTTCTTGACTTGATAACGCAGTACTACAGAATTTAAAATATTTTACAGTATGGTAATGCGTTTTATTGAGAACATGTATTTCATGTTTGATAAAACTGGACCCACTCTATTGTTTTCCCATGGCAGGGCATGGCTGACCTGTACCTGCCAACATGTGAGGTGCTGACATTCCACTGGACAGAATTCTTTGTCCAGGGGTACCCTAATTAACTCTTTAGTGCTCATGCACTTCTGCCTGGGGGCATAGTAAATACACCACACTGACTGTGCAATTCGGAACATGGTTACTTATTACAAAGAAGGTGTCACCTGACAGCTTATTTAAACAGAGTAATGGTCTTATTTGTTTCCCACTTACTTACAGTATATATTCTTCAAAAATGCAGATTTTACTTTTTAATGCTTCTTTAATGAAATGCTGTGCTCTGTCCATCTATGGTGCCTATATGCCCCCCCTACTGTGGCTGTATTGATTGGGGAACCCATATCGCTGCTATATTTTGGAGTGCAGAGACAATTTAATAAAATAAAGGGAATGGTGCAGAAAAGTACAGAAAACATGGCAAGTTGCAACTGTTTTTGCACTCTGCCCTGCATTAAGGACTAAGAACTTTGGCAAATAACTGGATAGGTATGACAGAGGAAAGGGAACAAAACAGGAAAATGAAAAGCTACATAGCAAACTGTGTTGCCTCATTTAAGTGTAGGAGACATTGAGGTATATTTATCAAAGAGTAAAGTTAGAGATCGCCACAGTGGGATTTTGAACGGCATATTTATCAAAGGATGAACTTTCACTTTCACCCATTGAGAATCTCCATAGAAATGAAGAGAGTGGCGGAATTTCTCTCTAGAGGACCAGGCCTGGACTGGCAATCTGTCAGTTCTTGCAAATGCCAGTGGGGCTGCTGTATGGTTCCATAGAAAGTAACCATATAGTGGGCTGGTAGAGGGCTGTTTGGGCCTCTGTGTACTTGCAATGGCAAGGCCTATTTTGACTCCCAGTCCAGGCCTGTAGAGGACTGTGATGATCTCTAACTTCACTCTTTGATAAATATACCTCATTGCAAGTACAAAAAAACATCTATTGCCAGGCTTTTTGCAGTTTACAATCTGCATGACTCTGTATTCTTTACTTTTTGGAGATCATAGAGCAACGGCATACCCCATTGATCTATTCCCTGGGCTTAGTAAATGGGGTCTGTGTATGTTTCTGTTTTAATCCAAATAAATGGTAAACACAATTTGTGATTACTTTTCCAAAAGACATAGCATTCTGCATTTATATATGGATTGATGTAGCTCATATACAGTACTTACTTGTAATATTTCTCAACTTTGCCAGTTAGCAGACAAACTAACATATCTAATCTCATGTTTGCTTTTCCTTCCAAAAATTGATATTTCAAAGTGTGGAAAAATCTTTAAAAAAAGGAAGACAATGTTTTAAAGCTTGACAGTACTAGTGTTGCAAATGTACAGTATAATGTAAATGTAGACAGTACTTTTTGACTGAAATATAACTACACTGGTTAATTAAAATATTATATGTATTGGCCATGGCATTCTGTAAAGTTGTGCTCCTCCATGGTGTGTGTGTGTGTATGAATAAAGAGGCACTTACCAACAAAATTAAATACCTGGGTGTCAAGCTATAATTCAGCAAAACCAGAAGGAAGCTCCAGCACCCACAGATTTGTTAAAAATACAAACAAGTCTTTATTAAAGGGGTTGTTCTCCTTTGACTTAACTTTTAGCATGATGTAGAGAGCAATTTGCAGTTGGTTTTCATTTTTTATTATTTGTGGTTTTTGAGTTATTTATCTTTTTATTCAGCAGCTTTCCAGTTTGCAATTCCACCATCTGGTTGCTAGGGTCCAAGTTACCCTAGCAACCCTACATTGTTTTGAAGAGACTGTATTATAAATATGAAATTTTTGAATATTTATCAGTATTCCAAAACTACCTTTCCGAAAGATTGTTGGTTTCACTTTCTTCATGATACACCTGTCGACCATATTGTGCCCACATGTCAGATACAGGAAACCAGTGATGCTGTAGATAGTCACCAACTTTATCGTTACCAGTGATTGCTTTTACCCGCTCAAGAATCTCAGTAGAATGTTCTTGAAATACTTTTTTCTGAAAGTAAACGATGCAAAAAATAAATAATATAATAATATAACAGTATTTACTGTGAGTTTACCTACTGTAGAACAAAGAAAAAATATATATAATGTATATATGTTCATTATGTTCAATACAACAATATATTGCCACACAGTTGTTAGGAGTAAGACACCTCAAAAAGTAAAGATTATTAATATATTCTTTATATAAAATATTGTTACTATTAGAACAGTAATGAGAGCATTTGCAATTCAGCTGACAGTTTCTTACTTTTGCAGAATCAGTGAGTAAACATTTACTTATATTATTATAACATTATAAATTTTAGTTTTCTTTTAAAAAAACAAATAAATATATACTGTATAATCATTTTACATTACATGTACAACTATTATCCTGGGTGGGGGCAGAAACTTACACTGCTTGACATTTTAAGTGATATCATAAACTGTAAGACTTCACGACGCACAGAAGGATCTAAGTTACCACAGGTTTTTTTTGACAACAATCTATGAACAGCCTAAAAAAGAAAAACATTTTCAATAATTAAAAAGCTGTATCAGAATGAAATCTTAATCTTCGTAATCTTAATCTTAATTTTCGCGAATATGAAACAGAATTTAAGACGTTGGATACTTAAATTCTTTTATTAACAAGGTATGTGTGGAAAATGTGCATGTGATCAAATGTTATCCAGAAACCTGTTATCCAGAAAGCTATGAATTACTAAAGGGTCATCTCCCATAGACTCCATTTTATCCAAATAATCCACATTTTTAAAAAGGATTTCCCTTTTCTCTGTAATAATAAAACAGTAGCTTGTACTTGATCCAAACTATGATATGATTAATCCTTTTCCAAATTATGGAAAGATCCATGATCCAAGTCCTGAGCATTCTGGATAACAGGTCCCATACCCGTGGATTTGTGTCACAAAAAGATTTCATAAAACATAAGGATTTAGATTTTATATAATCTGCCTGATGCTTGCAAAGCTTAAAGAATGTATGACATTGATTACAATTTTAATAACATTCCCCCTAATGTATAATTATATTTATTTAAAATTATAACTCTATTATGGAGAGAACACAATCACAAGACTAGAGAATATACCTAAAAACACATACTGATATAAACTTTGTTTTAATCTTTAATGTGTCGAGTAACAGTATATATTTTAGGTGCATTACCTGAAGGACATGGAACCAGCACAGTAAGACTTTACTATAAGGAAACACTTTCTGAATAGCTTTAACCTCCTTGATATCTTTATCAACCATGAAGCATCTAAGATTGTGACATATAAAAATAAACAAAGTATTAAAAAACTAAGAATAAATAAATAATGTCAATGATAGAAGATACTAAACTTTTACATTTTCTCTGTGGTTTTACTTTGGTGCATAAACTTTACTATCATATAATGATAGACTCGGAAGTATTCATTTTTATTAGAATTGCTCAGTGAAATATGTCCAGAAATGGAGATAATAAAGTAGTATGAATTTTACATGTTGCAGCTCGCTGCTGCACTATGAGGATATTTAAAGAACAGTAACACCAACACTTAGGGGCAGATTTACTAAAAGTAGGAAGGCCCATACTTTAGTAATGGGGATCTATTTTTAGCAATGTTGTCCCACTATGATCTACATCCATATCACAGTTGGCATTCTGTTTCATGGAAAATATTACTTTAAGGAAAACTATACCCCCAAAATGGATACTAATATATAAGTGGCATATTAAAGGACAAGAAAAGGCAAAAAACTAAAATCCCATTTTTACTTTCTTTAATGAAAAAGAAACCTATCTCCAATATACTTTAATTAAAAAATGTGTACCGTTTTTATAAGAAACCTGACTGTATGCAGTGACATTCTCCCTTCATTTACTGCTGTGGATAGGAATTGTCAGACAGTCCCTAACTGCTGTGCTGGTAAACGATCATATTTTCAAATTGCAGGGGGAGCCCCCCACCTTACTTCCTAGAACTCGATCAGAATTGTTGGATTCCCTGTAGAGATTTGTATCCAGAGACTCAGTACAGTCTTTATATTCTGATTATTAATCAGTCTTGCTGTATTGGCTTCTATGGCAGATATTATTTGACTTGTGCTGTTCTGATCATTTATTACGAACCCTAAGCTTAACCTCCCAACTGAAGCCCAGACCACACTGAGCATGTGCGAGTCTTGATATTGCAGAAAAGTCTAACAAAGTTACAAGATGACAGCTCCCTGCGCCAACTTTGAAAGCATAAATCATTTGTGTTATTAGGCTGCTGGTGCAGTACGTTCATGTTTATGTTTAGTATACAAAATACAGCATTTCTAACATTATTCTATTTTAGACTTTAGTTGCCCTTTAAAGTACCCTACCAAACTGGCCTATATATCTAAGTAAATATTGCCCTTTTGCATCTCTTGCCTTCCTTGAACCACCATTTTGTGATGTTCTGTGTGCTGCCTCAGAGATCACCTGACCAGAAATACTGCAGTTCTAACTGTAACAGGAAGAAGTGTTGAATCAAAAGACAGATCTGTTAATTGGCTCATGTGACCTAACATGTATAGTTTGTTGGTATGTTTGTGTGCACCGATAATCATATGATCCCAGGGGGTAACCCTTATTTTTAAAATGGCAATTTTCTATTTATGATTACCCATGGCACATACAGTATTACTAGAAAAGCATATTATTATGAAAATTTACACGAAGCAGGGTTTTACACATGAGCTGTTTTATGCAATATATTTTTATAGAGACCTAGTTTTACTATAAATATTATATTGATTTATAAGAGAATTCATATTACTATATTAAAAAAACTATTTCTTGTGTAGCTTTAACATAATAAATATCTGAATGAAAACCATAAAATAGGAGAGTGATTTAGTCAAGCAGTTTGTTGTCTTGAGATCTACTGATCAACAACTAAAGGTCTACTGATAGATCCTGATCTTCCTTTTGGACACTGCGAATTTAAAGGAAGAATATCATACTAGGGAGAGAGGCTGACAGTATGGGTTCTATAAAGGCAACCTTATGTGAATACGATTCTATGTCTCATTTAATAAATGTTTACATTTATTACCTTGGAGATAATTGTGGACATTTCTGTTTGACTTGCTCCAAACAAAGAGTCAGAATCTCTGTGCTTTCCTCACTTATTATGAAGTAGGCGACTGGCACACCCCGGCCAAAATCATTTCTAACCAAAAGCACATATAAGGCAAAACCATACGCAGTCACACCTTTATAGGTAGCATCCATGAAAACCATATTACTACCAAAGTTGATTAATTGTTGTGCTTGCCATGGTGACATAATAATAATGATAAGAGGATTATCAGACAATTTGGATAATGCTTGGTAGTATAATATAGTGTCTTTGATTTGATTTTTAACCAAAAAATCAACACTTATGGCGTCGGGGTTTATCTAAATAGATGCTTTCCAAATAAGATTTTTTCAGATTTTTCAGGTCATCAGGTGAAAGAAAGAAACGGCGATCCTTTAAATCATGATGGCCTCTTTTATTTGACCATTCAGCAGACTGCATAAGAATATTGGTTGAAGACTCTCCATCAGAAATCCATTGTTGAATCTGTTTAAGGAGTTCTGTGTCTGTTCTATTCATTCTCCACTCCTCAGAATTTCCAACATTATGTCCATTATGTTCAGCTTGAAAACGGACAATAATGCCGCTAAACACACCTTCAGCAACATATTTAAAACTTACATATGCTGTACAACTGTTTGCTCTTGTTGTACATGGACTGCCTTTAGAATAACCTTTTGGTTTGTTTCCTCTTTCACAAAATAAATAACTTACATTCCTTTTTTTTTTTTAAAATGTGAAAATGTGCCAAGTCCATCATCATACAGTTTTTTCAAATAATTAGATATGAAATCATCCTTAGACTGATTTTGTAGGATATAAATATTCCGAATAACATTATTGCTTTCTTTACGAAGTTTTCTTTCTATTGCCTTAATCCAAAACTTATCCATTATTTCTGGAAAAATAAAAACGAAACATCTGTTAAAATAAATTTTACTGCATAAAAACAATGCACACGATTATAGTAAGTATAAATGACTAATAAAAAGGTAAAACATACAATAAAAATTATACAAAAGACAGAACATAAAATATAGCACCATCGTTTCAGTCATCAAATAATATATATCACAAGTCAGCACATACAATACATGACCACGCTGGCAGGCAGCACACAGCGCCGGATTTACTGGGCGGGCGCCCCTAGGCCGCACGGTCCTAGTGCCCGCTTACCGCACGCAGATGCAAAAGCGCCGGAACACTGGGGAACAACGCGTCCCTGTGCTCCCTATTGACAGCTGAGCGGCATGCTGCCCCCAAAAATGTGCCACCACAAATCACAAATCCGGGCCTGGCAGCACATAAAATATAATACCATCCCTGAAGGACGCATATCAAATATATCAATAACTAACACCATTCTAGGAGGCTGTGCATAATATATAGCATCATATTTTAAGGCAGCACATAGAATATACATAATCCTCCACAATGGTCATACATCTCCTGCCTGCAGAATGGTGTTACTTAGTATGTGCTGCCTCACATGATGGAGTTATATTTTATATGCTGCCTTCAAGAATGGTCATATATTCTATGTGCTGCCTTCAGCATTTGCGGTCTTGTTGGATTTTACTGCCTCCTAGGATGGTGTTATATTATATTTGCTTCATATATTCTATGTACTGTCTGCAAGAATGGTCACATAGTGTGTATTGCTTACATAGATGATGTCAATTAATAAGTGCTGCCTCCTAGGATGGTGTTTTATTATATATGCTACCTTAAAGGATGGTCAATCATTCTATATGCTGCCTGCAAAAATGATGTTATATTAAATGTGATGCCTGAAGGGTAGTCATACACTGTATGTGCTGCCTACAAGAATGATGTCACTTACTAGAAAGGTATTTTATAATATATGCTGCCTTAAAGGATGGTCATACACTCTATGTGCTGCCTGCATGGCTGTTATATTATATATGCAGCTTTAAAGGATGGTCATATATTCTATGTGCTGCCTGTAAGGATGGTGTTATATTATATGTGATGTCTTCAAGAATGGTCATACATTGTGTGCTGCCTACAAGGATGATGTCACTTAATATGTGCTGCCACCTAGGATGGTGTTTTGTTACATTGGTTGCCATACATTGCATGAGCTGCCATAAGGATGATGTCACTTAGCAGTTGCTGCCTCCTGTGATGGTGTTATAATATATATGCTGCATTAAAGAATGGTCATCAATGGAAAACACAGCAAGTCCAGTTGATTTCACTTATTTCTACAGATGACATATGTGCTGCCTGCAAGGCTGGTGTTATATAAGTGCTGCCTCCTAGGATGGTGTGTTATTATATATGCTACCTTAAAGCATGGTCATACATTATATATGCTGCCTGCAAGTCTGGTGTTATATTATATATGCAGCCTTAAAGGATGGTAATATATTCAATGCTCTGCCTGCAAGGCTGGTGTTTATATAAGTGATGCCTTCAAGGATGATGTCAATTAATAAGTGCTGCCTCCTAGGATGTTGTTTTATTATATATGCTACTTTAAAGGATGGTCATACATCCTATATGCTGCCTGTAAGGCTGGTGTTATATTATATGTGATGCCATCAAGGATGGTCATACTTTGTATGTGTTTCCTACAAGGATGATGTCAATTAATACTTGCTACATCATAGGAGGGTGTTTTATAATATATGCTACCTTAAAGGATGGTCATATATTCTATATGCTGCCTGCAAGGCTGGTGTTATATTATATATGCAGCCTTAAAGGATGGTAATACTTTATATGTGCTGCCTGCAATGCTGGTGTTATATTATGTGATGAATTCAAGGATGGTCATACTTTGTATTTGTTTCCTACAAGGATGATTTCAATTAATACTTGCTGCCTCCTAGGAGGGTGTTTTATAATATATGCTACCTTAAAGGATGGTCATACATTCTATATGCTGCCTGCAAGGCTGGTGTTATATTATTTGTGATGCCTTCAAGGATGGTCATATATTCTATGCCCTGCCTGCAAGGCTGGTTTTATATTATATGTGATGCCTTCAAGGATAGTCATACATTATGTGCTGCCTCCTAGGATGGTGTTTTATTACATTGGCTGCCTTAAAGGATGGTCATAAATTCTATGCACTGCCTGCAAGGCTCGTGTTAAGTGATGCCTTCAAGGATGGTCATATTTTGAATGTGCTGCCTACAAGGATGTTGTTTTATTATATATGATACCTTAAAGGATGGTCATACATTCTATAAGCTGCCTGTAAGGCTATTGTTATATTATAAATGCAGCCTTAAAGAATTGTCATATATTCTATGCGCTGCCTGCAAGGCTGGTGTTATATTATATGTGATGCATTCAAGGATGGTCATACATTGTGCTGCCTACAAGGATGATGCCACTTAATATGTGATGCCTCCTAGGATGATGTTTTATTACATTGGCTGCCTTAAATGATCATAAATTCTATGCACTGCCTGCAAGGCTGGTGTTAAATTATATGTGATGCCTTCAAGGATAGTAATAGTTTCTATGTGCTGCCTACAAGGATGATGTAAATTAATAAGTGTTGCCTCCTAGGATGTTGCTTTGTTATATATGCTACCTTAAAGGATGGCCATACATTCTATATGCTGCCTGCAAGGCTGGTGTTATATTATATATGCAGCCTTAAAGGATGGTCATATATTCTATGCACTGCCTGCAAGGCTGGTGTTATATTATATGTGATGCCTTCAAGGATGGTCATACAGTGTGTGCTGCCTACAAGGATGATGCCACTTAATATGTGCTGCCTCCTAGGATGGTGTTTTATTACATTGGCTGCCTTAGAGGATGGTCATATATTTTATGCACTGCCTGCAAGGCTGGTGTTATATTATATGTGATGTCTTAAGGGTTTTCATACATTGTATGTGCTGCCCGCAAGGATGATGTCATGTAATATGTGCTGCCTGCAAGGATGGTGTCACATTATATATACAGCCTTAAAGGATAGTCATACATACTTTGTGCTGCCTGCAAGGCTGGTGTTATATACATCATGCCTTCAAGGATGGACATACATTGCGTGCTGCCTACAAGGATGATGCCACTTAATATGTGCTGCCTCCTAGGATGGTGTTTTATTACATTGGCTGCCTTAAAGGATGGTCATATATTTTAAGCACTGCCTGCAGGGCTGGTGTTATATTATATGTGATGCCTTCAAGGATGGTCATACATTGTGTGCTGCCTACAAGGATGATGCCACTTAATATGTGCTGCCTCCTAGGATGGTGTTTTATTACATTGGTTGCCTTAAGGGATGATCATATATTCTATGCACTGCCTGCAAGGCTGGTGTTATATTATATGTGATGCCTTCAAGGATGGTCATACATTGTGTGCTGCCTACAAGGATGATGCCACTTAATATGTGCTGCCCCCTAGGATGGTGTTTTATTACATTGGTTGCCTTAAGGAATGATCATATATTTTATGCGCTGCCTGCAAGGCTGGTGTTATATTATATGTAATGTCTTAAGGGTTGTCATACATTGTATGTGCTGCCTTCAAGGATGATGCCGCTTTATATGTGCTGCCTCCTAGGATGGTGTTTTATTACATTGGCTGCCTTAAAGGATGATCATAAATTCTATGCACTGCCTGCAAGGCTGGTGTTATATTATATGTGATGCCTTCAAGGATGGTCATACTTTGTATTTGTTTCCTACAAAGATGATTTCAATTAATATTTGCTGCCTCCTAGGAGGGGGTTTTATAATATATGCTCCCTTAAAGGATGGTCATACATTCTATATGCTGCCTCCAAGGCTGGTGTTATATTATATTTGCAGCCTTAAAGGCTGGTGTTATATTATATGTGATGCCTTCAAGGATGGTCATACATTGTGCTGCCTACAAGGATGATGCCACTTAATATGTGATGCCTCCTAGGATGGTGTTTTATTACATTGGCTGCCTTAAATGATGATCATAAATTCTATGCACTGCCTGCAAGGCTGGTGTTGAATTATATGTGATGCCTTCAAGGATAGTCATAGTTTCTATGTGCTGCCTACAAGGATGATGTCAATTAATAAGTGTTACCTCCTAGGATGGTGTTTTATTATACATGCTACCTTAAAGGATGGTCATACATTATATATGCTGCCTGCAAGGCTGGTCTTATATTATATATGCAGCCTTAAAGGATGGTCATATTTTCTATGTGCTACCTGCAAGGCTGGTGTTATATTATTTGTGATGCCTTCAAGGATGGTACTTACATTGTGTGCTGCCTTCAAGGATGATGCCAATTTATATGTGCTGCCTCCTAGGATGGTGTTTTATTACATTGGCTGCCTTAAAGGATGATCATAAATTCTATGCACTGCCTGCAAGGCTGGTGTTCTATAAGTGATGCCTTCAAGGATGGTCATATTTTGAATGTGCTGCCTACAAGGATGTTGTTTTATTATATATGATACCTTAAAGGATGGTCATACATTCTATAAGCTGCCTGTAAGGCTATTGTTATATTATAAATGCAGCCTTAAAGGATGGTGATATAGTCTATGTGCTGCCTGCAAGGCTGGTGTTATATTATATGTGATGCATTCAAGGATGGTCATTGTCAAGACCGCCGGGAGCGCGAGGAGTCGCGTCCGCTCCCGGCGGCGAAGAATCCAAGATGGCGGCGCCCAGTCAACCCACGTGGGTTCCGGCGCCGTGACGTCAGCGCGGCGCGACGGTCGCAGGCGCGCTGACGCTGGTGCAAGGGCGCCAAATTCAAACATAAAAGGACGCCTGAGACGCCAAGATGGCCCGAAAATAGGATTCTGTTCCCTGAGAGTTTCCTGGGTTCCCTTGCTGTTTTCCCTGCTTATATCTGCCTGATTCCTTGTTGTGACCTCTTGCCTGGACTTTGGACTTTGATTATATTCTGCCTGCCTTGTGACCTGTTGCCTGAACTCGATCACCCTTTCTGTTTTATCCCTGGATACCACGATCCTGATCCCTCCTGAGGGGCTTCCTCCTAGATCCGGACTACTCCCCAGAGGGGGCTCCCGGCTCCCTGACATTATTTTCGGGCCATGGATCCTTCTGAGGAAGCCACACCTCATGTCGGACGAGCGCTCCGCGGATTGGCATCCCGCATGGAGGACTACGAAAACCAGCAGGTTCGCATTGGGCAAGCACTCGATGTCCTGCTAGCTCAAGTGCCTTCTGAGCCTTCCACTGCTCCACCTACTGGAGATCCCCCATGGCGGCAGCCTCTACGAATGCAAGCTACCCGACAGGTGAGCCTCGCATTCCACCTCCCCCTCGCTTCAGTGGGGACCCACAAGCCTGCAGGGGGTTTGCCACGCAATGCCAAATTCAATTTGAGTTCCAACCCACACAGTTTCCAAGTGAGCGTTCCAAGGTGGGGTATGTGATGTCTCGATTGGAAGGCAAGCCACTGGAGTGGGCAACGTCTCTTTGGGAGAAGAATTCCCCGCTGACTTTTGATGTTAAAGACTTTCTCCAAGCTTTTCGTTTAATCTTTGATGCTCCAGGTCGGGTTACGAACGCCCCTGCCCGTCTTTTGCAGCTCCGGCAGGGAAGCCGCAGTGTCAATGACTATGCTATAGACTTCCGAACACTGATGGCGGAGACTTCCTGGTGTGATGACGCTTACAAGGCTGTATACTACCAAGGCCTATCCATCCGCATCAAAGATGATCTCGTCTCCAGAGAGACTCCTGACACCCTGGAAGGGCTGATCGCTCTATCCATTAAAGTGGACACTCGTCTCAGAGAGCACCAGGTGGAGAGAGAGCGCAGCAGACGATTTTCTCCCTTGTTGGCCCCTCGCTTTCAAAGGCCGATTCTGCAAACACCCGCTATTCCTGTGAATCATGTGTCGACGTCTCCCTTGGAGGAACCTATGCAAGTAGGAAAGACTCGCCTCTCCGAGCAGGAAAGACTCCGAAGACGTATGGCAGGTCTCTGTTTATACTGTGGTGGGCATTCCCATTTTGCCAACGCCTGTCCTGCCAAAGCCAAGAGTTTTGTACCCCGAGGTATGTCTCAGGTTTCTCATGTAGGGGGCATCACTCGAGGTCCTCAGGAGAAGTATCAAGAAAATTCACGCAGACTTCTCCTTCCTTTGCAGATTCACCTGGCAAGTAAGTCTATCTTCGAAAGGGCCTTTCTCGACTCCGGAGCGGATGGCAATTTCATGGATGCCTTTTTTGCCGAACGCATGAAGATTCCCCTGCTTCCATTGTCCTCACCCCTGCGAATTACCGCCATAGATGACAAACCCCTGGAGTTTGAATTCGTCACAAAGTTCACGGCGGAACTATCTGTACAAGTTGGGGCGCTGCATCAAGAAAAACTTTCATTCTTCATCATCCCCTGTCCTTCTACTCCAGTGATATTGGGTCTTCCGTGGTTACGTCTGCATAACCCCACCATAGACTGGTCCACTGGGCAGATCTCTCGTTGGAGTTTATATTGCCTGCAACATTGCCTTCCGCCAAAACCCCTCAAGAAGGTGAATGTCTCCTCTGCGGAATTAAAGACTTTGCCCTCCACTTACAAGGGATTTTCCGATGTGTTTTGTAAAAAGTCGGCAGAGTTTCTTCCCCCACATCGCTCCTACGATTGTCCGGTTGAACTTCTGCCAGGAGCTATGCCCCCCAGAGGGCGCACCTACCCTCTCTCTCCTGCTGAGACTACCGCTATGAAGGAGTACATCCAAGAAAATCTCCAGCGGGGGTTTATCCGCCCTTCTACCTCTCCTGCAGGGGCTGGGTTCTTCTTTGTGGAGAAGAAGGACGGAGGCCTTCGGCCTTGTATAGACTATCGGGGTCTGAATAAGATCACCGTGAAGAACAGGTACCCCCTGCCCCTGATTGCCGAGCTCTTTGACCAGCTGAAAGGGGCAAAGATTTTCTCCAAGTTGGATCTCCGGGGGGCCTACAACCTCATTCGCATCCGGGAGGGTGACGAATGGAAGACGGCATTCAACACTCGGGATGGGCACTATGAATATCTCGTTATGCCCTTCGGCCTATGCAATGCCCCTGCCGTCTTCCAGGAGTTTGTTAATGATGTGTTCCGAGATCTCCTAGGAAGGTTCGTAGTCGTATACTTGGACGACATCCTGATCTTTTCCAAGGACCTTGAAAGTCATCGCTCCCAGGTGAAGGAGGTACTCTCTCGTCTGAGGAAGAACTCTCTCTTCGCCAAGTTGGAGAAGTGTGTCTTCGAGGTATCCAAGATCCCCTTCCTAGGATACATTATCTCTCCAGAGGGATTTGAGATGGACCCCGTGAAAGTGTCGGCCATCCAGGAGTGGCCTCTCCCACTGAGTACCAAGGCAATCCAGAGGTTCATCGGATTTGCTAATTATTATCGACAGTTCATCCGGGGGTTCTCTTCCCGCATTGCACCTATCCTGGCCCTCATCCGGAAAGGGGGTAAACCCAGCCTATGGCCTCAATCCGCCATAGAAGCCTTTCAGTCCTTGAAAGAGGCCTTCACGTCCGCTCCTGTTCTCCGACATCCCAATCCTGCACTACCCTTCTGCATCGAAGTTGATGCTTCTGAAGTCGGAGCCGGAGCTATCCTGTCTCAGAGACACTCCACTGATGGAAAATTGCACCCCTGTGCGTTTTTCTCCAAGAAGTTCTCATCCGCAGAGCAGAACTATGATGTCGGAAATCGAGAACTCTTAGCAGTCAAGCTTGCCCTTGAAGAATGGCGTCACCTCCTGGAGGGCTCTGAAATTCCTGTCCAGATTTTCACAGATCACAAGAATCTGGAGTTTATACAGTCCCTCAAGAGGCTAAATCCCAGACAAGCCAGGTGGGCCCTTTTCTTTTCCCGTTTTAACTTTGTTTTGACTTATCGCCCAGGTTCCAAGAATCTGAAGGCCGATGCCTTGTCTCGTAGCTTCACTCCGGTGGACCGTGACCCTGAGAGGCAGGAACCAATCATCCCACCAGTCAAGATCATTGCCTCTCTGTATCCCCAATTTGCCGACCAGATTCTGGCTGGGCAGTCCTCGGCTCCTCAAGATACTCCGATTGGCATGGCCTTCGTCCCTCCAGAACTTCGCCTGGCCATCCTGCAACAAACCCACTGCTCCAGACAAGCTGGACATCCTGGTCCGGCCAAGACCCTTGAACTCTTGAGGCGCCTAGTCTGGTGGCCTGATATCCGCAAGGATGTAAAGGACTTTGTGGCTGCTTGTAATGTCTGTGCCACTTCTAAGCCTAGCCATTCCCGCCCCAGCGGGTTGTTACAGCCTTTGCCGGTTCCCTCTCGTCCGTGGACGCACCTCTCTATGGACTTTATTGTCGAACTTCCTCCCTCCGGTGGGAATACTGTGATCTGGGTTGTCATTGACCGCTTCAGCAAAATGGCCCATTTCATCCCTTTGAAGAAGTTACCCTCTGCGGTGGAATTATCCCAACTCTTTATTAAGTACATCTTCCGCCTGCATGGTTTCCCGGTGGAGATCGTCTCCGACAGAGGCACCCAGTTTACCGCCAAGTTCTGGCGTTCTCTATGTAAAGACTTGGGAATAACACTTAAATTTTCATCTGCCTACCACCCGCAGACGAATGGGGCAGCTGAACGTGTGAACCAAGCCTTAGAACAGTTCCTGAGGAACCACGTGTCTCTTTGCCAGGACGATTGGTCTGACCTCCTCCCGTGGGCAGAGTTTGCTCATAATAATGCATGTCATTCCTCCACAGGAAGGTCTCCATTTATGGTGGTGTATGGACAGCACCCTCAAGCCTTTCCTCAGGACTTCGTGTTGTCGGACGTCCCGGCTGCAGATGATTTGACAGCCCATATGCTTGCTATTTGGGCTGCAACCAAGTCTAATCTGGAGAAGTGTGCTCTAGTCCACAAGACTTTCGCGGATCGCCGTAGAAGGCCCTCTCCTCCCTACAAGGTGGGTGATAATGTCTGGCTCTCTTCCAGGAATATTCGCTTGAAGGTGCCATCTCCCAAGTTGGGTCCAAAGTTCCTGGGTCCGTTCCCCATCTTGGAGATAATTAACCCTGTAGCCATCAGACTTCAACTCCCACCAGAGATGAGAATCCCCAACGTGTTCCACGTCTCCCTGGTGAAGCCCACCTTCTCCAACCGTTTCTCTGGTGTCCAATCTCCTCCTCCTGCTGTCTCTGTGGAGGGTCAACAAGAATTCGAGGTGGAGAGAATCCTTGATTCCAGAATCTCCAGAGGGTCCCTTCAGTACCTCATCCATTGGAAGGGCTTTGGCCCCGAAGAATGCTCTTGGGAGGGACATCGTGATGTGCATGCTCCTCGTTTGGTAAGAGACTTCCACTCCAAGTTTCCCCAGAAACCAAGTCCCGGTGGTCCTGAGGCCCCCCGTGAGGGGGGGGTACTGTCAAGACCGCCGGGAGCGCGAGGAGTCGCGTCCGCTCCCGGCGGCGAAGAATCCAAGATGGCGGCGCCCAGTCAACCCACGTGGGTTCCGACGCCGGCGCCGTGACGTCAGCGCGGCGCGACGGTCGCAGGCGCGACGGTCGCAGGCGCGCTGATGCTGGCGCAAGGGCGCCAAATTCAAACATAAAAGGACGCCTGAGACGCCAAGATGGCGCCCGAAAATAGGATTCTGTTCCCTGAGAGTTTCCTGGGTTCCCTTGCTGTTTTCCCTGCTTATATCTGCCTGATTCCTTGTTGTGACCTCTTGCCTGGACTTTGGACTTTGATTATATTCTGCCTGCCTTGTGACCTGTTGCCTGAACTCGATCACCCTTTCTGTTTTATCCCTGGATACCACGATCCTGATCCCTCCTGAGGGGCTTCCTCCTAGATCCGGACTACTCCCCAGAGGGGGCTCCCGGCTCCCTGACAGTCATACATTGTGTACTGCCTACAAGGATGATGCCACTTAATATGTGATGCCTCCTAGGATGGTGTTTTATTACATTGGTTGCCTTAAAGGATGATCATAAATTCTATGCACTGCCTGCAAGGCTGGTGTTAAATTTTATGTGATGCCTTCAAGGATAGTCATAGTTTTTATGTGCTACCTACAAGGATGATGTCAATTAATAAGTGTTGCCTCCTAGGATGGTGTTTTATTATACATGCTACCTTAAAGGATGGTCATACATTCTATGCACTGCCTGCAAGGCTGGTGTTAAATTTTATGTGATGCCTTCAAGGATAGTCATAGTTTCTATGTGATGCCTTCAAGGATGGTACTTACATTGTGTGCTGCCTTCAAGAATGATGCCACTTTATATGTGCTGCCTCCTAGGATGGTGTTTTATTACATTGGTTGCCTTAAGGGATGATCATATATTCTATGCACTGCCTGCAAGGTTGGTGTTATATTATATGTGATGTCTTAAGGGTTGTCATACATTGTATGTGCTGCCTTCAAGGATGGTGTTTTATTACATTGGCTGCCTTCAAGGATGGTGTTTTATTACATTGGCTGCCTTAAAGGATGATCATAAATCCTATGCACTGCCTGCAAGGCTGGTGTTATATTATATGTGATGCCTTCAAGGATGGTCATACTTTGTATTTGTTTCCTACAAGTATGATTTCAATTAATACTTGCTGCCTCCTAGGTGGGTGTTTTATAATATATGCTACCTTAAAGGATGGTCATATATTCTATGTGCTGCCTGCAAGGCTGGTGTTATATTATATGTGATGCCTTCAAGGATGGTCATACATTGTGTGCTGCCTACAAGGATGATGCCACTTAATATGTGATGCCTCCTAGGATGGTGTTTTATTACATTGGTTGCCTTAAAGGATGATCATAAATTCTATGCACTGCCTGCAAGGCTGGTGTTATATTATATGTGATGTCTTATGGGTTGTCATACATTGTATGTGCTGCCTTCAAGGATGGTGTTTTATTACATTGGCTGCCTTAAAGGATGATCATAAATCCTATGCACTGCCTCCAAGGCTGGTGTTATATTATATGTGATGCCTTCAAGGATGGTCATACTTTGTATTTGTTTCCTACAAGTATGATTTCAATTAATACTTGCTGCCTCCTGGGTGGGTGTTTTATAATATTATCTACCTTAAAGGATGGTCATACATTCTATATGCTGCCTCCAAGGCTGGTGTTATATTATATGTGATGCATTCAAGGATGGTCATACATTGTGTGCTGCCTACAAGGATGATGCCACTTAATATGTGATGCCTCCTAGGATGGTGTTTTATTACATTGGTTGCCTTAAAGGATGATCATAAATTCTATGCGCTGCCTGCAAGGCTGGTGTTAAATGATATGTGATGCCTTCAAGGATAGTCATAGTTTCTATGTGCTGCCTACAAGGATGATGTCAATTAATAAGTGTTGCCTCCTAGGATGGTGTTTTATTATACATGCTACCTTAAAGGATGGTCATACATTCTATATGCTGCCTCCAAGGCTGGTGTTATATTATATATTCAGCCTTAAAGGATGGTCATATAGTCTATGTGCTGCCTGCAAGGCTGGTGTTATATTATATGTGATGCCTTCAAGGATGGTCATACATTGTGTGCTGCCTACAAGGATGATGCCACTTAATATGTGATGCCTCCTAGGATGGTGTTTTATTACATTGGTTGCCTTAAAGGATGATCATAAATTATATGCACTGCCTGCAAGGCTGGTGTTAAAATATATGTGATGCCTTCAAGGATAGTCATAGTTTCTATGTGCTGCCTACAAGGATGATGTCAATTAATAAGTGTTACCTCCTAGGATTGTGTTTTATTATACATGCTACCTTAAAGGATGGTCATACATTCTATATGCTGCCTGTAAGGCTGGTGTTATATTATATATGCAGCCTTAAAAGATGGTCATATATCCTATGTGCTGCCTGCAAGGCTGGTGTTATATTATATGTGATGCCTTCAAGGATGGTACTTACATTGTGTGCTGCCTTCAAGAATGATGCCACTTTATATGTGCTGCCTCCTAGGATGGTGTTTTATTACATTGGCTGCCTTAAAGGATGATCATAAATTCTATGCACTGCCTGCAAGGCTGGTGATATATTATATGTGATGCCTTCAAGGATGGTCATACTTTGTATTTGTTTCCTACAAGGATGATTTCAATTAATACTTGCTGCCTCCTAGGAGGGTGTTTTATAATATATGCTACTTTAAAGAATGGTCATACATTCTATAAGCTGCCTGTAAGGCTATTATTATATTATTAATGCAGCCTTAAAGGATGGTGATATATTCTATGTGCTGCCTGCAAGGCTGGTGTTATATTATATGTGATGCCTTCAAGGATGGTACTTACATTGTGTGCTGCCTTCAAGAATGATGCCACTTTATATGTGCTGCCTCCTAGGATGGTGTTTTATTACATTGGCTGCCTTAAAGGATGATCATAAATTCTATGCACTGCCTGCAAGGCTGGTGTTAAATTATATGTGATGCCTTCAAGGATAGTCATAGTTTCTATGTGCTGCCTACAAGGATGATGTCAATTAATAAGTGTTGCGTCCTAGGATGGTGTTTTATTATACCTGCTACCTTAAAGGATGGTCATACATTATATATGCTGCCTGCAAGGCTGGTGTTATATTATATATGCAGCCTTAACGGATGGTCATATATTCTATGTGCTGCCTGCAAGGCTGGTGTTATATTATATGTGATGCCTTCAAGGATGGTCATACATTGTGCTGCCTTCAAGGATGATGCCACTTTAAATGTGCTGCCTCCTAGGATGGTCTTTTATTACATTGGCTGCCTTAAAGGATGGTCCTATATTCGATCCGCTGCCTGCAAGGCTGGTCTTATATTACATGTGATGCCTTCGAGGATGGTCATACATTGTGTGCTGCCTACAAGGATGATGCCACTTAATATGTGCTGCCCCCTAGGATGGTGTTTTATTACATTGGTTGCCTTAAAGGATGATCATAAATTCTATGCACTGCCTGCAAGGCTGGTGTTAAATTATATGTGATGCCTTCAAGGATAGTCATAGTTTCTATGTGCTGCCTACAAGGATGATGTCAATTAATAAGTGTTGCCTCCTAGGATGGTGTTTTATTATACCTGCTACCTTAAAGGATGGTCATACATTATATATGCTGCCTGCAAGGCTGGTGTTATATTATATATGCAGCCTTTTAAGGATGGTCATATATTCTATGTGCTGCCTGCAAGGCTGGTGTTATATTATATGTGATGCCTTCAAGGATGGTACTTACATTGTATGTGCTGCCTACAAGGATGATGCCACTTAATATGTGCTGCCCCCTAGGATGGTGTTTTATTACATTGGTTGCCTTAAAGGATGATCATAAATTCTATGCACTGCCTGCAAGGCTGGTGTTAAATTATATGTGATGCTTTCAAGGATAGTCTCAGTTTCTATGTGCTGCCTAGAAGGATGATGCCACTTAATATGTGCTGCCTACTAGGATGGTGTTTTATTACATTGGCTGCCTTAAAGGATGATCATAAATTCTATGCACTGCTTGCAAGGCTTGTGTTATCATCATTTTAGTAGACAATGTGTGATCCATGACACTATTATAACATATACATTATCATTTACATTAAATAACACTGTTAAGATGTTCTTACATAATGCCATTCTACCAGGCAAAGTATGTAAAATAACTGGGAGGCTTTGAGCACATAAAGGCAGATAAAGTAACAATATATTAATATAAAATAAAATTCTTTATTAATGGTATTATTGCAGGTAGAATATAGAGAGTACCCTTTATAGGAAGATAGCACACAAATCTATCAGCACATTTTGAGTAAAATTAACATTGTAGGTAAGTTATGGAAAATAACACAATCCTTGAAGGCAGTGAGCACATGGTGCATGGGATAACACAAGTCTTTTAAACAATTTCTGGAGCAATTCTGTTACATTAGGCTGAATATTGAGAGTGACATGGTTTTGGGAGGGAGCAAGCAAATGGAGACATTTTTTGACTTTGTAGTCATAGTGTAGAATAAACATCAGCCTTACAGGCAGCAAGCACATGGTTGATGGAGTAACATACTATTTACAGAATTTTTGTAAAATTATATTCGGATAAACAGAATATATAGAGTAACACTATTTTGGTAAATATCAAACACATGAAGAAGTCAGTACATTTTAAAAAATTTCTTTGTGGGCATAGTGTAGAATTAAAATCAGCCTTACAGGCAGAGAACACATTGTTAATGGAATAACATACTATTAACAGAATGTATGTAAAATTATTTTCTGATAAAAAGAATATATAGAGTAGTACTATTTTAGGTAATAGCAAGCACACAAAAAAGTCAGTACATTTAAAAAATGTATTTGTAGGCATAGTGTAGAATAAACATCAGCCTTACAGGCAGCAAGCACACGGTTGATGGAGTAATATACTATTTACAGAATATTTGTAAAATTATATTCAGATAAACAGAATATATAGAGTAACACTATTTTGGTAAATAGCAAACACATGAAGTCAGTACATTTTAAAAAATGTCTTTGTAGGCAAGGTGTAGAATAAACATCAGCCTTATAGGCAGCGAGCACATGGTTGATGGAGTAACATACTATTAACAGAATTTATGTAAAATTATATTCTGATAAAAAGAATATATAGAGTACTACTATTTTAGGTAATAGCAAGCACACAAAAAAGTCAGTACATTTAAAAAAATTCTTTGTAGGCATAGTGTAGAATAAACATCAGCCTTACAGGCAGCAAGCACATGGTTGATGGAGTAATATACTATTAACAGAATTTTTGTAAAATTACATTCGGATAAACAGAATATATAGCGTAACACTATTTTGATAAATAGCAAACACATGAAGAAGTCAGTACATTTTAAACATTTTCATTGTGTGCAAGGTGTAGAATAAACATCAGCCTTACAGGCAGCGAGCACATGGTTGATGGAATAACATACTATTAACAGAATTTATATAAAACTATATTCTGATAAAAAGAATATATATCGTACTACAATTTTAGGTAATAGCAAACACACAAAGTAGTCAGTACATTTAAAACATTTTTTTGATAGGTATGGAAAAGAAATCATCTTGGGATGAATAGAGTGCAAGTATAAGATTGCTTTAATCATAAAGATTAAAATCATAAAGATACATTCGGCTCCTATATGCAGCTTACCTTATGTTGGGTCTTCATCCAGAGTCTTTCTTGTGCGCAGCTTTACTTTTTTGTAATCCAGTGAGGATTGTCTCTTAATGATATTTCTTTTTGAAATGATTTTCCCTCCTGATACCATTACACAGAAGATGTGTAAAGCTGAGCAATCAGTTGGGGCAGGTTTGGTTAGCAGGAGAACCAATCGGTTAGGGGAGGTGTGCTTTGCATGGCTAGAGGGTGGGAAAAGGGTGTGTTTAAGTTGTTATCTGCCTGGTAGATAGAGCTGCCTGGAAGGCACTCTTCGTTCCCTATTCCTCCCTACTCCGAGAAATCAGGACTGCTCCTCAGAGGGAGTTGGACAGGAGGGTCCTGACCTCTTATTTTCACACGTCGCTTGCCTTAAAGGATTGCCCAAATGAGGTTTTGAGAACAGGTCTTTCGTTAGTTAACTCCCAGAGGGTCCCCAACAAGTTCAGGGATATCGTTTGGCGGTCCTTCCACGGGAAGCTCTACGTTAATGGGAAATACAGGCGTTCTGATGACCGTGGTTGCCCGCGGGAGGAATGTGGTGGTACATTGGAAACAATGGATCACTTCCTGCTTCATTGCCCCTTTAATGTAGGTGTATACAAACAGGTTTCATTGGCGCTGGGGATCCCCTATCTCTCTTGCTGGAATTACCATTAGTGGTCTTACGGGGCATTCAGGAGGCAGAGGGATTATGATTTACATACACTGTTTCTAGTTAGCTCCGTGGTCCGCTTTTTCACCTGGAACGCACAGTGTCAGGTTTCTCTTAGGCGCGAGGTTTCCCCTCCTCAGGTGGTGGTCGGCATGATTTTGGGTGAACTCGGAAAGCTTAGATCTTTTGAGAAACAGAGGATGGAGGAGGCAACTTGGAGGTCTAAATGGAGGGGTCTCTGTTTTGATCCTCCCTGATTCTTTTTGCCTTCACTGATGTTTTTCGGATATAAGGTAAATCTATCCCTTTTTTCTCTTTGTCACTCCCTTAGATTTTGATGTGTGTCTATTTTTATGACTGGGCTCATACTGAATTACAGTGAGTAACCCGGTTTCCTTATCTTTCTATCTAGGGTTTTTTTAGCTGGCTCGTAAAAGCAGTCAGGTATCTGCTATTTCACCTGTAAAAACTGTGATTTATTGGTTTGCCCAGTTATGTGCATGAAATGTATTTTGATGGTTTATGCCTTGAATGCATATATGTTGTGAGTGATGTATTCATTGCTATTTTTTCGCTTCTCTTTGGAGTTTTTATCCATTGATCTTTTTGAACAAAATTTGGGTTGTTCTAAATGTTTTTTATTATTATGTATGCCTATGTTTCATAACAAGAAATGGTTATGTATAATTTTGCTCTTCACCCGTAAAAGAGGTGTTTGTTTTATGTATCACCATTTTTTACTGATGCTATAGTATGTATTTTTGTTTTTTGTTGTACAGCTGACATGTTTACGTTTGAATATTTTTGGAAGCTTGTTCTTTTTCAATAAAATATTTCCAGCTCCAATAGCGTATATTAAAGTTGCTGCAGTTAAAAAGCTCGTAGTTGGATCTTGGGATCGAGCGAGCTACCGCCTGTCCCAGCCCCTGTCTCTTGGCGCCTCCCTGATGCTCTTGACTGAGTGTCCCGGGGCCCGAAGTGTTTACTTTGAAAAAATTTGAGTGTTCCAAGCAGGCTGCATCACCTGGATACTTCAGCTAGGAATAATGGAATAGGACTCAAGTTCTATTTTGTTGGTTTTCGGAACTGGGGCCATGATTAAGAGGGACAGCCGGGGGCGTTCGTATTGTGCCACTAGAGGTGAAATTCTTGGACTGGCGCAAAACGAACCAAAGCGAAAGCATTTGCCAAGAATGTTTTCATTAATCAAGAACGAAAGTCGGAGGTTCGAAGACGATCAGATACCGTCGTAGTTCCAACCATAAACGATGCCGACTAGCGATCCAGCGGCGTTATTCCCATGACCCGCTGAGCAGCTTCCGGGAAACCAAAGTCTTTGGGTTCCGGGCGGAGTATGGTTGCAAAGCTGAAACTTAAAGGAATTGATGGAGCGGAGACCCCCCTGAGCCAGGTGGGGGGCGGCCGCCCCAAACACCGAGACAGCCCCGGTGAGGAGGCGGCAGTCCCGGGTCCCCCCTCCTCAGGGGGAGGCCAGCCCGCCTCCCCGCCGCAGGCCCGCCCGGGTCCCAGGGCCGTCTGGCCCCCGCCTCCCGTCCCACCAACCCACTCCCGCCCCCCGGTGGCGCGGGGCGCCCGCAGACCTGCCAAGACCGAAAGGAAAAAAACGAGTAAGAGCTCGCAACTCTTATCGGTGGATCACTCGGCTCATGCATCGATGAAGAACGCAGCTAGCTGCGGGAATTAGTGTGAATTGCAGGACACATTGATCATCGACACCTCGAACGCACCTTGCGGCCCGGGTTCCTCCCGGGGCCACGCCTGTCTGAGGGTCGTTCCGACGTCCATCGCCACTGCCGAGTATGACCTCGGGGTGGCTGGGGCCGTCGCTGGGGCCGCTCCCCTTCGTCCCCTTCGTCCCCCCAAGGCCAGACCCCCGACCGCCCCGGCGGCTCCCTCCCCCCGGGGGGGAGCCCCGCGGACCGGCGGCTAGGCCCGACCCTGTGGATCCCTGTCTGTGGATCCCTTCACAGAATGCAGCCCAAAGTGGGTGGTAAACTCCATCTAAGGCTAAATACCGGCACGAGACCGATAGCGGACAAGTACCGTAAGGGAAAGTTGAAAAGAACTTTGAAGAGAGGGTTCACGGTTGCGCTGGGGCGACGTGGCCCAGGTACCCTCAGGGCACATTTCCTCCACGGCGGTGCACCGCGACCGGCTCTAGGTCGGCTGGGAAGGCCCAGGGGTTCAGGGGAAGGTGGCCGGCATTATAGCCCCCCCAGGCAGCACTCGCCGTCACCCGGGGCCGAGGGAGACGACCGCCTCTGCGGCCTCCTCCCCGGAACCGTCCCGCTCCCCCCGGGGGGGCGGACTGCCCCCAGTGCGCCCCATCCGTGCCACGCCACCGAGGCGGGAGGGCCCGCGGGAGCCACCAGGGGTCCACGGCGATATCTGCGTCCCACCCGACCCGTCTTGAAACACGGAGCAAGGAGTCTAACGTGCGCGCGAGTCAGAGGAACTCTGCACTAAACCCTGTGGCGCAATGAAGGTGAGGGCCAGGGCGCCCCGGCTGAGGTGGGATCCCACCGCCCCTCTACCCCCAAAGGTGTTGGTTGATATAGACAGCAGGACGGTGGCCATGGAAGTCGGAATCCGCTAAGGAGTGTGTAACAATTCACCTGCCAAATCAACTAGCCCTGAAAATGGATGGTGCTGGAGCATCGGGCCCATACCAGGCCGTCACCATTGCTGGGTCAGTCTGCGGGGGCTAGGCCGCGACGAGTAGGAGGGCCGCTGCGGTGGGAGCCCGGGCAGGGGGAGCGGGCTCGTCCCCCCGCCGCCCCGGAGGATCCGTGGAGGCGCCCATTTTTTCGCAAAGTGCGGCGCCCTGGGAAACTTGCTTGGCCGGGCCAGTCCTCCCCCGGCGCCCTCCCGCGGAGGCCCCGATGAGGACCGATTTGCCCGGCCCGCTCGGCCTCTCGGGCCCCCCGCACGACGCCTCCATGCTACGCTTTTTTGGCATGTGCAGGCAGGAAGGTAGGGGGAGACCGGCTCTCGGCGCGATGGGCGTCCAAAAAAAGAACCGGGGCATTTCCCGCCCTGGTCCCCGGTCTCGGAAGACTCCGCGGTCGAGTCTCGCTCCCCGGCCCAATCGATCTGGCAACCCGTGCCCGGGCGGGGAGGGCCCTCTGCCCGGCTGACCCCCCGGCGGGGTGGCCGCTACACGGGCAGGGAGGCTCCCTCCCACCTAGCCCCGGGTGCACCCCCGGGTCCGGTCTGCCGGGCCCCCCGCACCCCGTGAGTTCCCCCTGCACCGTCCGACCCCAGCAGGAGCCCGAAGAAGGCCTGGACAGGTGGGGAGCAAGCCCCGGGGGACTCCTCTCCCCTGGCCTGGGCCGAGCACCCCGTTTCGCCCGCCCTTTCGCGAGAGACCGAGAGAGGACAGAAAGAGGAGTAGGCTGCGGGCCCCCCCTGCCGCAGCCCCCCCGGGGGGAGCGCCGCCGGGAGTGCCGCCGAAGGGACCCGGGAACGCCGCAGGGTGCCCCCACCCCTGGCCCCCCGCGCCGGGCCCGGAAGGTGGCTACCTGGTTGATCCTGCCAGTAGCATATGCTTGTCTCAAAGATTAAGCCATGCACGTGTAAGTACGCACGGCCGGTACAGTGCAACTGCGAATGGCTCATTAAATCAGTTATGGTTCCTTTGATCGCTCCATCTGTTTCTTGGATAACTGTGGTAATTCTAGAGCTAATACATGCCGACGAGCGCTGACCCCCAGGGATGCGTGCATTTATCAGACCAAAACCAATCCGCGCCCCTGCCGCTTTGGTGACTCTAGATAACCTCTGGCCGATCGCACGTCCCCATGATGGCGACGATACATTCAGATGTCTGCCCTATCATGGTGACCATGGGTAACAGGGAATCACGGTTCGATTCCGGAGAGGGAACCTGAGAAACGGCTACCACATCCAAGGAAGGCAGCAGGCGCGCAAATTACCCACTCCTGACGCGGGGAGGTAGTGACGAAAAATAACAATACAGGACTCTTTCGAGGCCCTGTAATTGGAATGAGTACACTTTAAATCCTTTAACGAGGATCTATTGGAGGGCAAGTCTGGCACCAGCAGCCGCGGTGAGAGGTTGTGCCTGTGAGAGCTCTTAGCTGTTTCTGGAGATTTTCTTACTGAGCGGTGGTTTACGAGCTTGTGTAGCCCAGGAGGGGGGGGGGGTAGCTCCTCGGGGTGAGAGTACGGGAGGCCCCCTGAGGAAATGCCTGGGGCCCTAGCCGGAGTCTGTGAAGATTCGCCTTCATTTGAGGCTTTAGCTGACATGGATGGGAAGGCCCTTTCTACACCCAAGGAGCCTGGGGTTTCTAACGCCCCTGGAAGTGCCTTTATCCCCAACTTACAACCGGGGGAGCTGGGTTTTGCCCAGAATCTAGCTAAAGGCATCTCAATGTTAGAGAAAAAACGGAAGGAGATAGAAAAACTGAAATCTTTTATTAAAGGAAAAAAGAAAAGGAATTTCCCGCTTAAACAGCCAGGCAAGACCTGGGAAGAAGCGTGAGGTCGCAGACCTTGAGGCGGAACTTAGAGAAATGGAGGACGAACTGGAGGTACTGTGCCAGGGGGTTGGAGCAATCCGGGAGCTCTACCTGCACGCCGACCGCTTCGCCCTGTTGGAGGAAAAAAGGAAGAGAGAGAAAGAGAGCGTGCTAAGGGAAAGACGCAGTGCAGTGGAAGGCATCATCTCTTTATCCTCGGCGGAGTCGGACAATTCCAGCGAGTGGCGGGACACCGATGCCACCCTGTCGGGTCTGTCCGGCACTCCAGGGCTCCTCCGTGAGATCCGCGTGGCCCCAACCTACATCAGGGCGGACAAAATGGCCTTCACGAGGGAGGACGTGGACGGGATTGACCCTGCGGAGAAATGCAAAAAGAAAAGGTTTAAACAGAAAAAGCCGGCAGCCAGCCTAAGGTTTGCCCGTGACGCAGACGGTGGAATGCTAAAATCCGAGGAGGCAGCGGGAGAAAGCCCAGGAATGGTGGCCTTCAGCGTACAGTTAAGTCCCCAGTTAAGTCCCCAGTGTGTGAGGCAAACCCGCTATAGAAGACCAGAGTGGGACGGGTGCTCCGTCTTTTCCTCCTCATCGGAAGCCGAGTTTCCATCTTTACCGCAGCCAAGGGGTAAGCCATTGTCGGAGAAGGTGAAGGACGGTGGTGCGGCTGAAGTGACGCCACCAGGTCGGGTCGCGGCGGAAGTGATGTCATCAGGAAGGGCCGCGACCGCGCCGCCAGAAGCAAAATCTGTTTTTCTTCCACAGGTTCGGCAGGAGGAGTGCCCAAGAAGTCCGGGCAGGGATCCGTCGGGGCGTGAGGAGCAGCAGGCAAGGCAGCTGGAGAGCCTGCAGGGATCGGAGAGCCTGCAGGGATCCGAGGGACTGTGTGCCGAGCCCGCCGCGTCTGAAGCGCCAGGCGATGTACCACGTGACGCACTCGGCGACACGGCGGGTAAGATGGTCACTGACCAAAATGCTATGGAGACTGATGTAAATATTGATGCAGCAAAGCCTTCACTCCCGGACATTGCAGTTGGAGATGTGTCTGTGGGGGCGGGTTTGAATGTTTTTTCGCAGCAGGAGAGCCTTCAGGAAGAAGTTGTAACGGGTGGCACAGAAGGGGTTAATATGATGCCTGAGGCAGATATGTGTGGGTCCGGTGGGCCTGTGAGTGCTGTTCCTTTGGGGGCAGAAATGTGGGAAATGTGGAAAATGCTATGGGGATGAGTGTGCCTCACGTGGAGGCAGTTCAGATAGCGCCACAAGTTACAGCTGCATCCCGGGCTACAGCACAAGCTGCGGTCCATGCTGCAGCACAGGTGGCAGGTAAAGTAGCGCCCCAGGAAGGGGCCCAAACAGCGCCCCAGGTAACAACGCCCCAGGTAGCAACACCCCAGGTGGCAGCCAAAATAGCGGCCCAGGGGGCGGCCCATGCAACGCCCCAAGAAAGTGTGTGTGGGGTTCCCCTAAATTTGCCTACATTGGGGGGGCACAACCTGGGAAGGAAGGAAATAATGTACCCAGAGAAAAAGTGCAGCCCATCAGTTATGCAAAGGCTGTTAAAACTAATACGGGGGCAGGTGTGCGCCCAGGGGCCCCAGCGGTTGGTCAAGCTGGCCGTATAGGTCAAGGTGGTCCCCCAAGGTGGAGCAGGGTCTACCCAGCGGATCCTGGCAGGCGCAGGAACGCAGTCTGTCTCAGGTGGGTGAGGGAAGGTTCACCACCTGACACTAGAACAGTTATGGACCGGATACTAGATATGGGGTTCACGGCAGAAGATTTAAACTGCTTCATTCATAATGCGGTGTTCAGAGACTATTCTGTGAGTTTCCTCAGGTTGCAGGAACTGCGGCCTGATACTGGGCATCGTTTAAGCAGTTGGAGTTGGTCGGCGGGTTTGAGGCGTTTGCGGTGTCCAGGCCCTCTGTCGTGAAAGTGAACATCATACTCGAAAACGAGTCAATCCCTCCCTCAGACTTAAAAGTATGGCTCGGCAGGTACGGGAAGGTAGTAGAAGAGCTAGAAAAAGAATTTGGCTATAGAGGCGTTTGGACGGGAGGTTGGTGGGCGAAGATGCGCCTCAAGGTATGGGGTGTGGCAATGTGTTGGGAGTTTCCTTAAATGAAAAGGATCTAGGGGTCTTTGTAGATAACACGTTGTCTAATTCTGGGCAGTGTCATTCTGTGGCTACTAAAGCAAATAAAGTTCTGTCTTGCATAAAAAAGGGCATTAACTCAAGGGATGAAAACATAATTATGCCTCTTTATAGGTCCCTGGTAAGGCCTCATCTGGAGTATGCAGTTCAGTTTTGGACTCCAGTCCTTAAGAGGGATATAAATGAGCTGGAGAGAGTGCAGAGACGTGCAACTAAATTGGTTAGAGGGACGGAAGACTTAAATTATGAGGGTAGACTGTCAAGGTTGGGGTTGTTTTCTCTGGAAAAAAGGCGCTTGCGAGGGGACATGATTACACTTTACAAGTACATTAGAGGACATTATAGACAAATGGCAGGGGACCTTTTTACCCATAAAGAGGATCACCGTACCAGAGGCCACCCCTTTAGACTAGAAGAAAAGAACTTTCATTTGAAGCAACGTAGAGGGTTCTTCACAGTCAGGACAGTGAGGTTGTGGAATGCACTGCCGGGTGATGTTGTGATGGCTGATTCAGTTAATGCCTTTAAGAATGGCTTGGATGATTTTTTGGACAGACATAATATCAAAGGCTATTGTGATACTAAACTCTATAGTTAGTATAGGTATGGGTATATAGAATTTTAATTAAAAGTAGGGAGGGGTGTGTGTATGGATGCTGGGTTTTCATTTGGAGGGGTTGAACTTGATGGACTTTGTCTTTTTTCAACCCAATTTAACTATGTAACTATATGTAAGGTAGTGGTGCACGTTACCCAGCACATCCCCAATGCCGCGTACATAGGCAGAGACCTAGTCTGCTGCTCATACCCGGGCCAGCCTAGGGAGTGCTGGAAGTGTGGGTCTACGAAACATTTGAGCATAAATTGCGATGTGCTCAAGTGTGCCATGTGCCTTGATGTAGGCCACGTGGCTAAGACGTGTCCCAAGAGCATACGTTGTAATCTGTGCGGTGAGCTTGGCCATGCTTATGGCTCTTGCTCCTCATCATGGCATAAAATTGATGAGGAGTTTCGCACTCAAGGGGATGATGCTCGGGTAGAGGATATTGAGGGGTCTGTTGAGGTTGTGGAGGAGATGCAGCTGTCCCTCGAGTCAGAGTCTGAGGGAGGAGGAGAGGTCTCCGAGCCGCCGTTTGTCAACCCAGCGGCCCTTTTATCTACCCCTGTGTCCCTTCTATCCTCCCCTGTGCCCCTTCTTTCTCCCCCTTCTTCTTTTCCAGGTCAGGACCCTGTCAGGGTGGCCCAGAGGGGAAGTGGAGTCCAGAGAGGAAGGCCTGTGCCCCAAGGGAGGGGAGGACTGCAAGGTCTCTCGAGATCTGGGCTCTCCAGGTCAGAGGTGAACAAGGAAAGGGGGAAGGCTGTAGGTAAGCCTGGTTCTTTCCCGGGTTCCTTTAAAGCGGCTAAATCTCTGCCTAAGGAGAAAACTGGGAAGGGAGAGAAGAGTTCGAAGGTCCCTCCAGGTGACTGGGTGTGGGTAAACAAAGAGGGGAATTTAGATCCCTCAAAAGGGGAGGAGGCTTATAGGAGAAGGGAGTCAGCCTCAGCAGTGGGTATCTCTAACAGATACGGGCCCCTGTCGTGGGGAGAGAGGGTGGAGATGGAGGAAGGGGGTCAGACAGATCCAGGAGGAGCTCAGATGTCTAGGAGTGGATGATGTCGACTCCTGTGCGCCGGTCTCCTCGGACTCCGAGTTTGAGGAGATAGACCCAATAGCAGCTGAGGGTATGCCTTCGGGCATGTCAGCAAAGCGGGAATGCTCAGAGGATGACAGGAGGACAAAGAGGAGGGCGGAAGCTGCTGCGTCTTAAACACCCTCTAAATGGCAGTAACCCCTCCAATTAGCCTCGTGACCATTAATGTCGCGAGTGTGAAGTCTATAAGTGCTAGAGACACGGCCATATTTTTTCTCTCCCGTGTTGAGGCAGATGTTTTATTTTTGCAGGAGACCAGATTGTGTCACCTGCCCGAGCTCCACCAGGCAAAAAAACAGTGGGTCTGTGAGCCCTCTTTCTGGTCTCTTGCGGCCGAGCCTTATAGTGGAGTGGCGGTCCTTTTGGAGACCAACAATGTTACTGTCAAACGGGTGGTTGAGGTAGAGCAGGGGAGATGTATGGTTTTAGACGTCCTGTTGAATGAGCAAAATCTTCGCCTCATAAATGTGTATGGTCCGCAGACCAAAGGGGCGAGGAAAGAGCTCTTTAACAGGATTAAGCCTTTTCTTTTTACAGCTCAGCCAGTCGTTTTTGGCGGTGATTTCAACACCGTGTGTAGGCCTATGGATAGGGGAGGAGCAGCCGGCCTTTTGGGTTACGATAGTATCTCCCTGA